>NC_091497.1:6124044-6283263 GCF_947461875.1 Haliaeetus albicilla | reverse complement strand
GCCTTTCAAAGATGACAGAGCAGTCTCACGATGACATAAGCTACCTCTCTTAGCATCCCATCTGGTCTTACTGACTTATGTGGGTTGATTTCTCCAGAGATCCTTGATTCCATCCTCTTCTGCTACTGGTAATTCCTCTTCTTCAGCCCATCTAATGTCTGTCTTGAGAAGTTGTCCCCAACATCCATCAGAAACCTCCCAGCTTGCTTGTGGTCTTCTGTATTGTTTTTCCGATAGATGTCAGAGAGGTTAGTTTCCTGTTAAAAAAAAAACCCAAACCAACAGCCACCCCTCACCCTCCAACCCACTAACAAATCAAAAAACCACCACCACCACCCCTCCAACCAGCCCACAGCCCCAAAACAAAAATCACACAAACACTCAAGGTCTTGGAGACTTAGATTGCTTAAAGAAGAATTTGTCCGCTTTGTCAGCTTGAGCAGGTGAGCTGATAACAAATTTGCACTGCAGTATTACCCTTACTGGCCTCTTGATCCAGCTCCTTGACCTTCCAGCTCTTGTCCTCTTACCCTTTCCCAAGAAGAGATCCATTTATTTGACCTGCCCTTTCATAAAAAGGGCAAGCCCGTCCTGTTGTCTGTCTTAAAGCTTGGGTAGCCATTCATTGCAGCACTGCAGTTGTGTGACCTGTCCTACCGTGTCAGTTATTCTAAGGATGCTGCAGTTCTGTGTCTGCATGCAGGCTCCAGCTCCTGCTTGTTTCCTTGGCCTCATGCCTTTGTGTACAGCTGCTTGAGGTGGACCTCTTTTGAGTTTTCCTTTGATGCTTCCAGCCTTTGACTAGTGTGCAGCTCCCACCAGCATAACCCACCCTGGCCCTGAGGAGAGACAGTGGTGTTTCCCTGCCCGCCTTAGGCATGGGTTGTGGTGGCCTTTCAGCCCCCCCTGCTCCAAGCCCAACTTGGGTCAAGGTATCTGATGGTGTGATGGGTACTCTGCGGAGTCACCATGTGTGCCGCATGGTGCCATATGGTCAGCAGTGCTCCGGCTTACCCGCTCCCTGGCTGTGCCTGTCTTCAGGTGGCTGACCTGGAGCGTGAACCATCCTTGCAGCAGGCAGCTACGGGTCCCTTTTCATCATGAACCAGTCTATCAATCTACAAATTGGGGAAGAGCTAGTAGAAGCTAATGGAAGCACCTGAAAGCAGCAAATCTGCATGTAGGAAAAAAAAACCAAACAAAACTGCCACTAGGAGTTACAGAGAACTTAAGAAAAAACCTTAAATCAACAGAAAATCTTGCCTGAATAACTAAATAAATAACTTGCAACTAAAATGCCACCTGCCCCCCACTCCTCCTTAGGAGAAACTACCAAAAGTATCTCCTGCCAAAGCCCATCTTAGCTGCTTCTGTTTGCTGTCCTCCTGGCATACTGGCTCAGCTGGTGTCCCTGTAGGGTTGGGTGTCCAGTCTTGTCTAATGGACAACTGGACGATAATTATCTTCCGCACTCCCTGCCCCTTGCTCTAGCACTGGTGGCTGGTACCAGAAGGCTGGAGAAAGCCGTGTTAGTAGGCGGTTAGTGATTGGATTGTGGGTTTGCGCAGAGCAAACTCTGACCGGAGTGCCTCTTTACTTTGAGTCATAGCGTAGAGGTATTAACGATTGTCTTCATATAGGTGCCGTACATCAGCCTGAATGATTGGGTCATGTCAAACATCAGAGCTTGATTAGGCTGCAGACAGCATGTTGCTTGTGTGGTAAACTGTACCTGGGCCTAGACAGGGGCACTAAGCTCAGGCTTTGCTGTCCCAAGTTCCCCACCGCTTCTCTTCTGGGGTTAGTGTGGGCAGGAAAGTTTTGGACTTGGTCGCACATATCGGTACAGTCTTGCTGTGCAGGGAGAGTTCCTTGCAGTGAGGCTCTGTAGGGCTGTCGCTTGTTGAAAGCAAATGATCCAAATACAAATTCTCCTCTAGCCTATACAGCTTTTTTTTTTTTTTTTCTTTTTTAAAAAATATTCATAAAGAGGCTCAGACCCATCTCCATTTGGTTAGTATGATCTCTTTAAGGAAGGTGAAGTGTATTTATAGTAATTTTTATCGCTGAACAAATGCAACTGCACAGTTTTGTAAGATGCAAACAAGGTCAGAATACCTGAGATAGTCATTCTTGTTATATATAATTTAAAAAGATTTACAGATGTATGGATTAGTTAATTAGGCACCTTTTTTTTTTTAACAAGTATTGCAGTTTAGATTTCTAATTAGCACATACTTCAATGAAGGAAAAATAGTCAATTGTGCATAAAACTGTCTGATGGAATGTTTACAAAAGGAAACGGAGCTTTTGATATAGGAGTTAAAATAGCTCTAAATCTGTTTCAGTAAGAAACACTGTGTATGGCTGTTTGTTACCTCACTTAGGTTTTTTGGACAGATCAGGTAGCGTACAGAATCACAAATTTTGATGTCCCTTTTCCTCTTTATTAAGTAATTCAATAAGTTGAAGTTAAATATGAATTTAGGAAAGATTGTACATTGAGTATAGTCTCTCAAAATTATAGCATATATTACTCCACAATCTTGAAAGAAGGTAAAGAAATACCTTTAAATATACACGTCTCTATACTGTGAATGTACCTGTCTCATGTTTCTATTGTCTAGGGTTTGTTTGTGGAATTGAACTAGATTCAGGAGATGGAAAGCAAGGAAACTTCTACTCAGTTGTGCCGTAGTTCTTATTCTGGGCACGAACATCAGGGCTGCTGCATTTCAGTAGTCAATCCCACAGAAATTTACCCCAAACTTTCCATATGCATCAACACGAATGGGACTAATATGCCACTTAAAAAAGCCCGTAGAAAACTTCTGTGGAGCCTCTGGGTCCCTGCATTATGGTACATTTCACCCTAACAAAGCTGTACATGGAGTTGTTTGTCAGCAGTTATGCCCCATAGGAGTAATCTTTCTGCCATGAAAAATAAGTTAATAGATACAGTATCTTACGATCTTTCTTTGAGTAATTACATATGTAAAAAAGGAAACGGAGGGAAGAATATGGAATGCCTAGTATAACACTCAGTTATACTTTAATGCAGGGAAGAACTAGTAGTACAGCTGGTATGCTCTATAAAGTAAAATATTGCATCTTCAGGTTGCGTGTTCAGTGATTGAATTTACAAGGTCTGCAATATTACATCTGCAGTTCTTTCATCTAATTAATGTGCAACTAACCTTTGCTGCTATTGGATATTAAGAGGGCTGTGTACCTTAAATAATGGTGAGCTTCACCTTTACTTCTGTATAACAAGTACTTTGTAATTACTGTTTTTTAAAATTCAATTATTTTATTACTTTTGCAGAACAAAATGCCAACAAGGAAAATTCATACAAGTAATTGTCATAAATGCTCAGACTTTTAAAGACACAAAAATTCTCTGTGCTTTGAGAATGGTTGTTGGGTTTTTTTGGTGCTTTTTTTTTTTTTTGTAAGAAAAGAAATTAAAAAGGGATACTCATTAGAGAATCAAATGCAAATGATAAAACTTGGTTTTTGGATGTGTGTGTTGATTGATGAAGACTGCCAGAAGACTGGAATGAATAAGTGTTCCTTCACCTTGTATACTTCAGAACTTGACTTAAGCTTTTAAATATGGATTATTCTTTTTGTTTTCCTTATTTAAGGGAAGGTTTTAGGTTTTCGTCTCAAGAAGCTGCTTCAAGTTTTGGCGATGATCGCTTACTGATAGAAAAGTTCATTGATAACCCTCGTCACATAGAAATCCAGGTTTGTATTATTATTACTACTATTAATTATTGTTTGTTTGTGTAATAAGGTTTGAACTCATAAATTAATGAAAGTTCAAAACGTTTCAAACACTCCACTAAAAAAGGCCTGGAGTCTTGTGTTTTCCTGTGTCTTGGGCCATTGCTCAAACTCCATGGCTATCATGCACAATACAGCCTTCCTGTTTTTATTCTCTAGCCTTTCTTTAGCAGGAAGACAATGGACTGTGCTCAGTTCATTGGGGGGGGAAGTTGTAGGCATCTGTCCTGAGGGCTGGAGCTTGAACTCTGGGTCCTGACTGCAGTGCTTGAGCGCAGCAGAGGATGTAGGAGTTCAAGCACTGCCACACTTAACATTTTTCTTGCAAGCTCTAGGTGGTTTTGTCAGTATTTTGGATTTTGTTCCAAAGTATCTAATGCTCCCTTGGGAACTGAGGGAGATTTGTGTCCCATTTTGGGCAGTTTGTGGTTCAAAATCAGGTGTATTCTCCTTAACTTCTGGATTGTGACCATTTATATCTTTTACTGGATCTAGCGTTAAGCCAGATGTGCTAATGCAAAACAAGACTTGTTTGTTTTGGACGGACTCTTTAACAAAGTTATAATTTTAAAATTTGTGACGTGTTTGATTTTATGTATGCAACTAAATTGGGTTTGTCAATAGCCTTGAAATAATCTTTCTGGACAAGAAATCTATATAGAGTATGTCTGTTTCCTCGACAGAAATTTCATTTGTTGTTGTCCAAAATATAAACTCTTCCTAAGTTGTGCTTGGTTTGATTTTTTTTCCCTTTTTTTAACAGTGAGAGCCTGAAGTATTTTGACAGTAGCTCAATAACTGAATGAAACAACAATAACAATAAATTTGATAAGGTGGAATGATTTGTAAGAGAGAAATATTTAACATTTTTTACTCCACCAGTTATGTGCCCACAACCTGATACTTCCTGTGTTGGTGGGGTTTTTTTAATTTTTTTTTTTTTTTTTTTTTAAATTTTATGTGCATAGGCTAATTTATTTCATATCATAGAATGGTTTGGGTTGGAAGGGACCTTTAAAGGTCATCTAGTCCAACTCCCCTGCAACAAGCAGGGACATCTTCAACTAGATCAGGTTGCTCAGAGCCCTGTCCAACCTGACCCTGAATGTTTCCAGGGATGGGGCATCTACCATCTCTCTGGGCAACCTGTGCCTGTCCCTCACCACCTTCATCATAAAAAAATTTCTTCCTTATATCTAGTCTGAATCTACCCTCATTTAGTTTAAAACCATTACCCCTTGTCCTATTGCTTCAGGCCCTGCTAAAAAGTTTGTCCCTATCTGTCTTATAAGCCCCCTTTGAGTACTGGAAGGCTGCTCTAAGGTCTCCCTGCAGCCTTGTCTTCTCCAGGCTGAACAACCTGAACTTCTCAGCCTGTCTTCATAGGAGAGGTGCTCCAGCCCTCTGATCATCTTCATGGCCCTCCTCTGGACCCGCTCCGACAGGTCCATGTCTTTCTTGTGCTGAGGACCCCAGAGCTGAATGCAGTACTCCAGGTGGGGTCTCACCAGAGCGGAGTAGAGGGGCAGAAGTGAAGAAGAAACAGTGAAATGAAGAAACAGTCAGTAAAAATGACATTTAAGCCTTAACCTATTCTCTTTTGAAGGGTCACAGAAAGGTATATAGCAAACGTTTAGTTTCATCATTGATCTTAGGTTACAAGAGAGGTCAGACTGCTAGAGCATCTTCCTATATTCTCTTGCCATGTTTAATAATTTTTGGCTACTTATCTCTGTCTGTCTTTTTTTGGTATGCAAATCAGTACATCTTAAAGATCTGTTCCTTTCAGTGCTTGTAGATTTGGGAGCTTCAGCAGGTTCCTATTGACTCTTTGATGACTAAAGTTAGATGACATTGATTCCGCTGTACTTTCATGAGTTGAAGGCAGATTTTACGTTGTCTTGATTCCCTTAGGTTTAAAAAAGGTTACCTCTAAAAAATCAGTTAGTACTGCATTTAAGAACAATCGAATAATTTCAGCTAGATTAAACAAAATAGCTTTGCCGTTAATAATTTATAGTTTTATTTATAAAAAGTGTACAATGAATGTTGTTTTCCTTACACAAACACTTTGATGGTACCTTTTAACAATATCATAACATATCATTTTAACTTCATGTTCTAATCAGCTTTAGGACGTTGACCTTGGTTCATTTTCAAACTGCTAAATATACAAACAATTTGAGACCAGATGCCAAATATTTATTAATTTAGCAGTAACTTTTAAATAGAACTTTTTTTTAACATTCTCATATAGCTCCAAAGCATTGGTACTTAAAATTGTTAAATAAGGGGTTTCCTGTGTCTAGCTATAAAACAATCACTTTGTAAAACATGAGAAAAGACTAAAACAATTAACAGGAAAATAGAGTCCAAATAGACTTTATGCTTGAACTGATTTGAAGTCTTGTTCTCCTGAAATATCTGATATAAGAGACCTGAGCTTAAAGTAAGAGTACATGGAATGTCTAACTATTACTTGGCTAAATAGCAATCCTACAGCTGGAAATAGAATTTAGCTGAATCCTGTAGGAGAGCTTGCGATACATTCTATTTAATTATTTTGGCATATAGGTGTACATAGCATGTACTAATGTCCTAATCATCTAATCCCACAAAACAGGACATTTTGTCTTAGGAATATTTAGATATTTAGAAAAAAAGTTGTAGCTGTGACATGCTTTTTTTTAGTGAGATGTGTACTGGAATCTCACATCATCTTAGAGATGATGATTTCAACATTCTGTAAATGTCTTCTGAAATATAATTGTTTTATGAAGTATGTATGTTCTTTAGTTTCTGATTATGAAAACAGTGGATCCAAAATGAAAGTAAAAGTCTAACACTAGATGTTGTTTGGCTTATTCAATTTATAATTATGTTTTCGTAGCAAATGTTCATGCATGTCTCTTTTTGAGCCATGTTAACTGATAATGGAAAAAATTTCTTTTAAGATCCAGGTTGCAGAAATTAAGTAGGATACAAGAAATGTCCTGAAGTGAAAGAAAATATTTACTAGTTGCCTTGATAAATATTTTATTATCCCTTTGAGGAAAATAGAGAGAGAAGCGAAGCAAACATAGGAATTCATTTTTATTGAAATATTCCAGGACTTTTTGGTTGGTTTGTTTTGGTGAGGCTGAATTCTGTGGAAAGTTGTAGGCTTTCTAGCAATGAAACAGAAGTGCTCACAAGGAATCATTCTACTTACAGGACAGCAATTTTTCCATCGAGTACCATGCTATGCCCTAGAGGTACTGTTTTAATATTAAAAAAAGACACCCCTTCCCCCCACCTCAAAAATCTTTGGTCTTCTCAAATTGGTTTCTGTAGAGCTCCGTGATGTTTAGTTCTGGGTTGGATGAGTTAGGACTCTGGTAGGAAGTTGCTTTAGACACTGCTGCAGGTTTTTTTTGGCTTTGTACTGAGTCACCTGTTACAGAATCTAGTGGTCGGCTTGAGTACCCTGGTGCTGCTGCTGCTAAACCTCCTCCTGGGCAGGGAAGAGGGTTCTGGGACAAGCCATAGTTTAGGAACTCCCAAAGTCATTGTAGAACTCTTTGGAGGGTTTTTTTCCCCTAGAAAGCTCCATAAATTTATGGGAGTGCAACAGAATTTCTGAGGAAAAAGGTAAGTCCGATCCTACAGTGCGCAGAGCGCTCTGGCTCTGATGCTGCACAGTGTGTGCAAATCGTCTTCATGAGATCACTGCCTCGTTTTCAGTCACATCTACCCAGATTATTCACGCATCAGCAAACATTGGTGTCATAGATGCAGGAATTCATCTTGCTTAGTGCCATACTCGCTCTGTACTGCTAAAAGGAATAATAAATAATACAGATTCGTTGTCACAAATGTGAGTAGATATGGTTGAGTTCACACAGTTTGAGGAAGATTGTCTTCTTTTTTATCTTGTCTGTTTTCAGCGTAGAACTGCACTATTAAAGAATGAAGCATGAATATTGGCACAGGTTCCCGCAGATCAGAGCAGGAAGATGGAAAAAAATGGATTAGAGGGAAAATTTTATAAGGAAGAAGGGGAGCAGGTGTGGTCTGCAATGAAAGAAATTGTTCCAAGAATAAGTGTAGAGTATAACATCATAAGATTGGAAGAAGTTTACTTGAATCCTCAAATCCAGTATCCCACTATTGGAAATGACTGTACCGTACAGTTTTCATAAAGGGATAGAGTTCCTTTTCTTTCTTTTCCTTCCAGTTCTAAGTCACAGAATTGATTGAGAGTTCTGTTATGCTGAACTTGTGTTTTTTCTAATGTGTAATTTAGGTAGGTGGATCTAGTTGCTTGACTGTCTGTTTAACTCTTCCATGAACTGAAGCTGCAGCCAAGAACTGTAATTGACACCTGAGTTTTGAGAAATTTCTTGAAACTACTGCTTTAATTTCCATTGAAAGTATTGAGGAAGTAGCAAGTTTTATTCTTAATAAAAGATCGCAAAGTTCTTGAAGACTTTTTCTTCTTTATTAAAGACAGGGTGCTGTGGTTTGCCTACAGAGAAAGCTCTGTTAGCTGTTGTTTCTGAAAACTTTTATGTGTAATTCAGCCGCAAAATTTGGCATTCTTTGAGATTTTTGTCTCCTTCGTTGATACAAGATATTGCTTAACAATATGCTTCTCAGTAATTTCATTATGCAATACAATTTTAAGTGCTTGAAAATGTGTTTTTAATTTTATTTCAGTCTTTTGATTTCTGATTTCTGAACTTTTGGGAGCTTCTCCCAGTTTTGGAGTGAGTGGGTCTTTGCCATATATAGACTCTATATAGAGGCTTTAAAATAATCCTGTTCAGAATTTGAAGGAGCATTCAGTTAGTATTTCA
Source organism: Haliaeetus albicilla (assembly GCF_947461875.1). NCBI lineage: Eukaryota > Metazoa > Chordata > Aves > Accipitriformes > Accipitridae > Haliaeetus > Haliaeetus albicilla. Next base: position 6,274,636 of record NC_091497.1, on the reverse strand, counting down.
TATACAATTTATTTTCTATGCTAGCATTTTTTTCCCAACCTTATTTCTAGATTGGAAAAAATTGTTTTTAAATTAACTTAATGCTACATAATAGTATAATGTCTAAAGGCCATATGCATACATCTGTTTAATAGCAGTGTGTTATTGTTTCAGGTTTTGGCAGATAAACATGGTAACGCCTTGTGGTTGAATGAAAGAGAGTGCTCCATTCAAAGGAGAAACCAAAAAGTTGTGGAGGAAGCACCGAGGTACGTATACTAGACTCTTCATGCAGCTTCATAGTTACTGAAAGCACTTTTGGAAAGCTGCTGATTTTATTTATTGTACAAATGCAAGCAAATTTTATTCTATTAAAAACCACAAAGAAAACAAATAGCTTTTAAGTTATAGTCATTTGACTGTAATGCAATTTTGAAGTTGTACTTGAGGATGTTTTGATCTTGCTTCATGATGTCTTTCTGTAAGAAGAAAATGGGTCTTGTGGTGTTAATATTTTCATGGTCTTGTATAAAATGGAAATGGATCTTATCAATCAAATATATATGGTTTATGAGATGGTTTTCTTAATGTATCTGAGTTATTTTTCTTTTTCTTTGCCATTCAACTTTTGGATTTAAGACTAAAATAAAACGCGGAATAAGTATTAATTTTACCACAGATAGAGATATCTGACTATGTTATAGTAATTGTGAGAGGGCCAGATAATACTGTTTATTTCTATTTGAAATGGAACATGAAGTAGTAAATACTGTGCGCCACTTTTAGTACCATTCATGGTAGTGAACTATAGATGATAGGTGTCCAGTAACTCAAACATACTAAATGATCTTAATCCTGATTTCAAATGAGCTGAAATACATTGCTGCTGTGCAAGGTATGCTCTTGCTGTGTGTTCTGTTGCATTGCATTCATCAGAGAATATGAGTAGAAAAAAGGGCAGAGAAGGAAGTTCTGATTTCAGAAAACCAGATACAGGTATATCACTACCTGTGGGAATTCCCAGTGTAATGTGTTCACCATCAGGGATGGGTTTGCCATTATTTTATAGCACAGAAGTATGTGATGCATCAATTTAGCATATGAGGAAAAGTGCGTAATTCAAATGATGTTTATTTATAGGCAGCAGCATATAAGTTAACAGTGGATCATGATTGTGGGACTGACACTGTTTATGACCTAGATTTTAAATTAAAAACCAAAGTTTAAATCTAAGGATACAAACTCACTAATAAATGCTTAAATAGCTGTTGTTGCTTCCTGTAGTGCTTGTGGATTTCTCGGAAGCCTTATACCTAGACATCTTACTATGTTTTTGTTTCTGAAATATGAAGGCTTCAGGTCCTGATATAATGTGTGTGTGCGTGTATATATATATATATATATGCATGCACCTAAGCACTCGAGAGGAGTGTCTTTTGCCTCAGGAGTACATGTAAAGTGCTGCCTGCCACTGCTGCCTGCTCATTCTTCATGCCTGTGGTCAATTAAAGGGAGTGATATGTCTTTCTCTCACCAAGCAACTGTGAACAGAGTGTTTTCTTTCATCAGAAGTATCAGCCTTTTAACTTTCTTGGGCTTTTCTGTTGGAGTTGCCAGTAAGTTTTCACATCCCTTCCTATAACTCTACAAAACAGCGTGGGCAAGTCAATAGCTTCCAAAATTTGGCATGAAAACTTTTCTTCCTTCTTGTTGAACGTTTTAGACTCTGCCAGACTTTTACTGACAGCTTTGGAAGCCTTATCTGCCTTACAACCACTTGCAGTTGGCTGCAGAATCTGTTTATTTGCAAAGGGTTGCAAGACTGCTGCAGATAAGCAGGGCACTAACTTCTGTGAGACACCATAGAGACCCTAAAGCCTGAAGTTAGGCCTTCTTGTGAGTACTGTTTCAGTTAGTCTCATTGATTAGTGAGTCCTGGAAACACCTTTTCTTATATGGTTGGGTGGAGGAAATAACAAAGTCCTCAGTATTCCTTTTTTTTTTCCCCCTATTTTAAATGGTAGCTGCCATTAAGAACTCTGAGATAGGTTGAAGCTGCTTTTTTTTTTCCCTTTCTTTCATGAAGCCCAGGAGATGGGGATGCTATGGGCTAAAATGTTTATTTGGCTTTTGTACAATTTAGGGCTTTTGACTCTGGCCTCTTCTCAAGCGTCTTTTAATATACTTTTTTCCTATGATGATGTTTTCCTAAGTATCTAGTTTAAGAGACTGATTGTTGAGGGCCTTTTTGCTTTGAGAATAGTATCTATGATTTCCTTTAAAGCGAAGTTTGCAGCTGTTGAACTTATTCTTATGGGATCATTTCCTGTTTGAATGTCCAGTTTTTCTAGAGAAATTCAGTCTCTTGTGGGGAAAAAAAAAAAATAAAAAAAATATCTCTTTTGAGGAGAGAAATCTCTTTGGTTCACACCCTGATGAGGTTACAGTATTCAAGGGAGCCCTGGTTTTCATGGTGGCCAATCCCCCGGTTTCAAACAGGAGACCAACAGACTTTGCTTATACTCTTTTAACATAGTCAGTTGTCCTGCTCTGTTCTCAGAAACACAGACAATAAGACACATCTGAGCATGGCCAGTTTTTTCGTTAGTGCTGGGCAAAATAAGTGCTATGTAAAACTTCCAGTGATTTACAGTAATTTTCTTTGCTTCTAGCTTCACACCTTTTTGGAAGATGCTGTTGGCTTCTCATTCACCACAGAGGCTGAGATTTAAACAGATGAGTAACATTTAGTAGTCTGTTGTTCCTTAGTTCAGATTTTGTTCCTCTTTTACCCAAACTCTTCTCTGTTCGTTTTCAGAGACAGTTGCTATGAGACAGTGTACTTTGGCAAGAAAAAATGCAAGGGTGTGGTTGTCTTTTCCTGTCTGCTAGACTGATTAATAAGGGGTTCTTCCCCACTTGGAGAAACAATGCCCATAAGCTCATCAGAAAATCCATTGATCCTTTGCATCAATGTAAAGTAAATGGACCAATGGACAATAAATATACAAGAGTCATAGCTGACTTCCTATTCAATAACTGGAGCTTGAAGGAGTGCTCTTAAACTTCACTTTGGTGAGAGCAGGTGTCCTATCTAACCATTTCAGAACCTGTTAGAAGCTTTTTAAAACACTTTAACTTTTGCCTCACCACTTGGGTGAAGGAATGTCCAGCTGTTCAGAGGCACCTGGCTATCTGTATTATTTGATGCCCAAAGTTAAGATTTTTGGAATGTTGTTATGGAGAAGTGCCACACGAAGGCCCTTCCACTCACTGTGATCATCCAGCACTATCCTTTGCTGTAGCAGCCAAAGAGATAAAACATTTGGTCCTCCACGGAATACCATTTAGAATCATAGAATCATTTAGGTTGAAAAAGACTTTCAAGGTCATAGAGTCCGACCTTTAACCTAACACTGTTAAGTCCACCACTAAACCATGTCCCTAAGCCCCACATCTACACATCTTTTAAATACCTCCAGGGATGGTGACTCAACCACTTCCCTGGGCAGCCTGTTCCAATGCTTGACAACCCTTTTGGTGAAGAAATTTTTCCTAACATCCAACCTAAACCTCCCCTGGAGCAACTTGAGGCCATTTCCTCTCATCCCATCACTAGTTACTTGATAGAAGAGACCAGCACCCACCTCACCACAACCCCCTTTCAGGCAGTTGTAGAGAGCGATCAGGTCTCCCCTCAGCCTCCTCTTCTCCAGGATAAACAACCCCAGTTCCCTCAGCCGCTCCTCATAAGACTTGTGCTCCAGGCCCCTCACAAGCTTCGTTGCCCTTCTCTGAACACGCTCCTGCACCTCAATGTCTGTCTTGTAGTGAGGGGCCCAAAACTGAACATGGTATTCATGGTGTGGTCTCTAACTATCATTTCTCAAAATCCTGAGCTTCAGGACACAGGGTGTTAAACCTTCTCTCTACATTTTCAGGCCTTTCCTGGGCAAGTAGTGATGGAACAGTGCCTTGCTGTCGTATTCTGTACTAGCATGCAAGATCCGTATCAGCATCCTCAGTGAGCAAGTCCTTAGAACTTGCTAGCTGCCGGCTTCTTCTCCTTTGTTGTCTCTACTTTTCTCCAGTGATTCCGTGTACTTTGGGTTAAATCTTCGCATCCAAGACTTTCAGAATAAGGTGATTCTTAGGACAGTCTCTCAACAGCTTCCTGAAATTTTCCCGAGTTTCATCTCAGGCAGGAAATAATTTTTTTTTTTTTTTTTTATTCCTAGCTGCATACATTCAGAGTTGAGATTGCCTTATCTATCCTAGATGTTAGTTTTGCGGTGTCTTTCTAGAAAGATGTTATTTCAGTTTCAATTCAAAGGACAAAAATGTGTCTTTCTGTTTCTGTCGGTGACAAAGATCTAAGAGGCAGGAGATTTAAAAGAGAGGCTAGTTTACCACTAAGTGACTGCATTAGAATGCAAGTGAAACAATTAAACTATTTTTGTGACCTTTTTTGCATGCTCCATTGTTAGCTTCTCTCAGGAATGTTTCTGTCCTTGGAAGGTGCACAGAGAGCAACTTCTTTCACTTTCTCCAAGCACTAAGCTCTCTCTGAAAGATCTCAGTATGATGCCAAGTATTTCAGGATCATATTCCAGATTAACTGCCAAGGTGCTGCTTGAAGCCACTGAAAATTTGAATGAATGTATATAGGCAAGAACTTAGCAAAAAGGTATGTTACTGAACTAGACTCTATGTACAAGTTCTCCTTAGAGTTGTGCTGCATGTGTGTATACAAGACTCCACATTTCCTATCACTCTGTCTAGAAATCCTTGAAGGATTTGGGGTTAAGAGAAACAGTGAGCCTGTTCTGTTTGTGACTGTGTATGTGATTCACAGGTTGGGCACAGGTTAGATGTAGGGGCAAAACTGTTCTCAAATACTTTAGCGTATTTATGCCTGTGGTGTGGTAGTACATAATAGATATCTCAAAGGAGAATGGTTTTTGTAGGTAGGTAATTTCTTTTAAACAAACAGTATACCTAACTACTTCCTAGAGCAGGAAAGCTGACCTTGAGATTTAGAAAATGAAGGTACTATTCTCTCCCAGTGTAGTGGTATCTTCAGAGAAAGGGTAAATGCTATCAATGACTTTGGGGGGGGGGGCGGCGAGAAGGGGTGGTGTCTAAGCTGAGCATTAAATTTCCACTGAGTGTAACTTTCTGTACTTTTCAAAATCTCAACCTTATCTGTGAGTGAAGGTGATGGAGATATTTTGGGAAACATTATCTGATGAACTAGAAGTGGAGAGTTAACATCTTGCCCGTGTGGTTCATCTCTCTAACTGTAGAAACAATGGCACAAACCAATTGTCTTGTCTTTGATCAACTTTACAACAGCTTGAAGAAGGTCTTATGAGTGAAATGTCAGGTCTGATCTTATTTTTTCTTTTTGGTGCTTTTATTTTGCAAATCCTTTTTATTGTGCAACCTTCATGCTGCCATAGGAGCTACTTGGTCGAAAGAATAACAGGGATATGTGTGAGAAAGATTTGAAGTGAGGTTTAAAACGCTGTGTTTTCAAGTGATGCCTAATTAGATTGGAGAAGAGTTATTTCAGTTGTAAAAGGTGCATTGTTAAAGAAGGGAGAAACAATGTATACGAAAGGTAAAGCAGCGGAGGGGAATAGGAAAACTTTGGTTGATTACCCTAGCTGATTGCAGGGACGATCCAGTCATTTTAGAGCATAAAGCTTAACCATGAGGCAGAGATCAAGTTTGGCATCGTGACACCTCTGTTCCATTCCACTCCACAGCAGGAGGTGAACAGGGAGGTCTCAAACCTACATTTAACAAACGTAGGGAAGATACCACTGTAATAAAGGGGAGTAACTGTCTTTCATCCATATGAGAAGTGATAATGGTTATTTTAGAAATAGAGTATGAAGCTGATATTGAAAAGGTTCTGTTCTTTAAAAGCCAGTCATTGACCTTTCATGATCAAAGCCCTGCAGAAACCCCAAATGGAATTATAAATTGTTGATTTTGTGTAATGTATTATCCTCTTATTGAATCAAAATAAGAAATACTATGAAACTCTCTTACATTACCAGTGTCTATTTTTGATAGGTATAACACACTTTTGCACATCTTCTGTTTTTCCCTTTGATCTGGTGTAGGATCTGATAGCTTTCTGGGATCAGACTTGACTTCCTTTTCCTGTTGATCCCATTGTTTACCAAGAAAGACATTTTTTCCTAAATTCTGAAAATGCCTGCCCTACCATCCATCAAAATCTGCCCATGTGGGCATTGGAAGGATGGAAGTGCTAAGTAGCACTTCTCCTTTAATGGAAAGGATTCCATTGTCTCCCAGTTTGCCTAGATATTTCCTCACTTTTTGTGTCATGTCAGATATGGTTTGTTGTGGCCGAAGTCTCTAGCTCTTCTCTGAGTTTAGGTCTCAGTGAAAAACCCCATAGGAAATACTGCAAGATAAGTCCTGATCCAACACTGGCTTCTGTTGAGTGCAGTCCTGGGCCCCAGGTGGAGCTTCACTGACTTTGGTGGGGCCACTTCAGATACGTGGTGGCTCCTGATTGCTCCTTTGCAGAATTACGACTCGCTCTTGAGGATACCTCAAGAAATATATAACGTTTGGTATTTTCATTTTAAACAGTAACTTAGAGGTAAGGTAGAAATGACTTCCTATTCCCTTAAAAAAGTACTTTAAGATGATAACTGAGTTATGTGCCTAATATAAGTCACCTCAGAAATATAATAAGCATATTTATAAGCTCGTAGAAGATGAACAGCTACATGTTGTCTTTCACTGCAGGTCAGTATATCAGGGTGAGGGGTGACCAGTTTCACAGCTTTGATGGAAAGTCACAGAAATTTCTCTAGCCCTAAATTAACAATCTGTATAGGTTAATCTAAATCTGAATTTGCAGTAGACAGGAGAGTAACAAGCAGGATATGTACCTTCCTAAGTCTTTTGATTCCCTGGACCAGTGGGAGTGGCATGTTGCTCTCCAAGAAAGAGAAGGCTTGGCATTTGAGCAGTGTTCACAGTGGCTCCCAAGGTGGTAGCTGAGCTGCTCTCTGGGTGCCCTTGGGTGTGTCTAGGATTTGTGGAAAAGAATGAATTGCAATTAACAAAGACAGATAACTAGTCTTCAGCTTACAAGTAAAGCTGAGAGAGGAAATACAGGATATGAAGGTTTAAGTCATGATGTCGTTGACAGTGTTTTAGTTAAATATTATGAACATCCAAATTTTCTTCATTGAAATCTCACATAAGAAGCCTGAATAAATATTTCATTAATTTCCAAAACTTCTTTATTGCATAGGGTATCAATGAAACGGCCACGCTGTTTTAATTCAGAGGCAGAAAACAAACTCCCCTTAGACCTCCTGCCTTGTATTTTGACATTCATATTTCCATAGGATGGATTTTTTAGTTACAGTTTTTTTTGAAAATAGATATGCCTTCTAAAATATCATGGGTTTGTATGTATTTATTTTCATTTAACTTGCATTATTATAGATCTCAGTGTTCTAAAAAAGTTGTGTTCTGCTATTTTATGTTTTAGAGAATACTGTTATTTATCCTGAATTTCCCATACATTAGTAGTAATTGCAAAGCATGCGGTATATTTAGGATCAATATAAATGTAAAGGCATACTTTGCAGTCTTGACATGTTTTCATAACTTAATGATGCTGTGCTCTTTTGTTGGTAGTTTAAGCAGAAGATGAAATGATTTAATTAATTTTTTTTTTAACTAAAGGAAGGCATTTTTTCTGTATTGTAGCACTTTTCTAGACCCTGAAACTCGAAGAGCAATGGGAGAGCAAGCAGTAGCTCTTGCCAAAGCAGTAAAATATTCCTCTGCTGGAACAGTAGAATTCCTTGTGGACTCCAGTAAGAATTTCTACTTCTTGGAAATGAATACTAGACTTCAGGTAAGAAAAACAGCTCTACAGATTCAGAAAAGTGTTATTTATAAAAACAGAACATAACCTCCTTCCATACTTAGGGGTCTGCTCCTGCAAAGACTTACGCATAACTAACTTGATGCATGTGAGCACTTCACACTGAACTTGAAAGATCTACTCACTTAAATAAGCCTGCGTATACAAGACTTTACAGCAGTGAGCCCTTGCACAGCACTCAAGTAAACGTTCAGAGCTTTTGCTCTTTGTTACACTTGACCTAAAGACCTTGCAAGAGGTCACTGTTAAGTGCCACTGTGAGTTCACAGTAAGTGGCTAGTGACTGTGCTCTGATGCTTTTCCCCACTGGTCCCTGAAGTTTCTTTTTTTATTTTTTATACTTTGATCGTTTGCTGATTTTCTCTAGGAGGATGATTAAAACTATATGTGTATATTAGCAATAAAAACACTAGCAATCTGCATATGATTGAAATTGTGACTGAAATGCAACTGTGTAAAAAGCATGCTGACATGGTGTAGGATTTTTGTAACATCTCATACGGTCAGTAGTAGATGTTATAATGTATACTGCAAATGAATGGACAAACAGTGTTTTATGGAAAATCCGTTCTACCTATTTGACTGTTATAATGCATTTCTGGTCATAATCCAAGAAAACAGGGGGTATATAACTTGAAGTCTGGATATCATTCTCAAAGATGGGAAGAAAGTTCAGCTTGTAAGAAGGTCAATTCCGTCATCTTTATCCTCCTTTTCTCACTTTGTTAAATAATGCCAGAAAGACTGAAATGTAGAGTCAAGCCACAAAGCTTCTTATTCTGTTTTAGCTACGTTTTGTTAGGGATGTGTCCTGCCTGCTGCTTGTACACGTGGGCAGTGATAGAGCATAATGAGATCCTCGTAATTCTGACGTCTTTGCATGACTTTGTATAATGGCTGGGTGAATTTATCCTTTGGGTAAAGAAGTGAGAGAGGATTTGGGGTAGGAATGGAGAACGAGGGTGTGGCAATCTTCCCCTGTATCAGGGGAAGACTGCTGGTAAAATTTGTCTTGCCTTGCAGGGCAGCAGTGTTTTTGGAATTAGTCATGATAGTTATATTTCACATGGTTTTGCTAGCAGTTTGCTAGGCGTAATCTGATCTACCTTAGATTCAGTTAGAGAGGGTGGTGGTGAATGGCAATGCATAGTTCATTAAAGTATTATGAAGAATTTCTGTCTCTTTGGTCATATTATTTACACTTTTCCCAATCTTACAGTTTTTGAGAGAACACTTTTTAGTGACTTTCCATGTTCTTGTTTACATAGAAGAAAATTAATTTATGGTTTTCTGCATAACCCACCAGACAGTCAAAACCATTTCCTTGCTGTAGTATGTTATTGTCCATCAGTTCCTAAATGGAATTAGCGATGGAGTATCCTTGGAGGTGATTCTTTTTGCAATTTGTTTTTAAGATGTTATCTTTGCTGTGTTGTGGTGTCTTCCCCCTGCAATGCGTAGTGGTAGGTGTTCAAAGTCCCAAACCTCAAGCTTGCTTAATTGTAGAGGTCTCCACATACATGGTAAGAAAGCTTTCACAATTCCATCTTTAAGGACTCCTTCTGAAATATCACCTAAGCAGTTTGACAATCCCCTATAATAGCAGACTCATTCTTTCCAACTCTTAAAGAAATTTACTAATCTTAAATTACAGTACTTGTGTAGATATTCTCTAATTCCTCTATCCCGACTGTGTATTGTCTCTAATTAACATTTCAGCTTGAGGCTGGAGGGTAGTAATTTTCTCTGATTCTTCCCCAGGCTTACCTGATTGATCTGTCACTTCTCCCAGGTCTCAAGCTTTACTTTCTGTTCAGCTAACAGTTGTACAACTGATATCTCGTTCTTGCTCCCTTCTATTGAGAGCCAAACATAGAAATTCTAATGAAGCTTGTCTAGATTTAACTTCTGAACTAGGAGAGTCTCCAGATGTCCCTGTATTGCTTCAGCCTTTTCCTTTTGCATCTGCTAACTGTGAACAGTGGCTAACAGGCTCACTTCCCTTGTTTTTGCTGAACACTCCACGGTTGGAAGAACTTTCCTAAATGATGCTCCTAAAGTCTTTGTCAGTGTGCATTACAGACACAGCTACCTGTCAGCATCATCAGAACATGTCTACTAAATTATGCAATTTCCTGTGCCTGTTTTAACATCTCAGCTATCTCTAATCGGATCACTGTAGCCTTTTTTACTTTAGATCCAGACTTCAGAAGATACTTCTGTAAAGCTAACTAAACCGTGTCCAATACTTTGCACTGCCTGCTGATTTCTCCTTTCCCTCCCTTTGGTGTATCTGTCAGATATCTTCCAGTGTTTTTTGTAAATGATTTTGCAGTAATTGAGAGTTGTATTATTATTTGGCTGTCTTTTTGGGGAACTCTTTGGGAATATACCTTTTCTGCTATATAATTCTGCAAAAAAGTGTAAGTAGCACCTTACAGGAAGTTTATATTTTATTTAATTTTTGTGTTAAGTGTTGCTGCAATACAATATGAGGTTCGAAAGTGAAAAAACTTGGTGAATCAGTTCCATTGTGTCCCTTGCATGCTACACAAATCTGTTACAGATGTTTCACTCCCTCCAAGTGATTCAGCTACAATAATTTATTCTTTGCTGTTGGCCACGTTCTTTTTGTTGTATCTGCTGCTCTACCATCTTTTAGAGGCTAGCTGATAAATATGAGACATGAGACTGAGTAATTGTTTAGCAAAACTAGTTATTCTGTGTTTTCTTGTGAAAAGCAAGAAACGTCTGCCCTAGCAGCTACAAGAGAACTTCTGTACATTGTCATTTAGGGCACTTTGGGAGTGGTTTTCAGGCAGCTACCACGGTTAGGATTGTTGAGGCAGACCAGATGTTGAATATCTGATTCTTTATAGCTGCTCACCCTGCATTGTGCTTTGTGTTACCTAGTTGTCATCAGCCTAATCAAAGGCAGTCATAGTCCAAAATAGCCAAACAAGAGCTTTGAAATAAGTAAAAAGTTTCTGACCCCTTAGGTTGATAGCATTTTTAACTTCCAAATTGTGTCAAAATCTCCTTATCACACTACCATCAGAAATGCCAGCTTTCACCAGGAAAGTCTCTTCTGCTTTTCGCTGGAAGACTAGAAATGTTCCTTTTTGACTCTACATGAATAGAGTCTACAGTCTGTAAATAAAAAATACCTGTCAGTGTATGGGTGTGCAGTGTGGCTAAGCTTCTTACATGTGAATCAGCTGGTGACAACTAAGGGAGAATATCACATATTCTAGAGGTTTGCAGTACCTTGAAATGAGAAGCATCTCTTGGCCTGAGGAGAACCAAAAAAAGTGCAATGAGCAGTGTGAGGAGAGTACTTACCCTGAATACAGTTTGTCTGTCTGGCTCAGGTCTGCTCCCAACCTTCTGCCTCCCTCACTCATTGTGTGATTTAAATAACAAGTGAGCACTCCCTTCTCAAAACATGACCAAATTTCCTTAGAGTAATCTGACTGAAAAGATCATTTGTATGGACTGTATTCAGCACGGTGGAGTTGAGAAATATGGTAATTTGAGTAGCAATGTGTTTTCTCCTCATGTGACTGAATATTTTTGTCATAACTTTTTAGGGAATGAAAATTAATTTTGTAGAACACTCTGATGTGTTTATAAGAGATTTATTGCAAGCCAATGGCATATCTGTATGTTTTTATTTTACAATTAATTGTAGTGAGAGTATTTGTTTTACGTAAATGTTTTCAAGTTCTTTGAAAGTAACTTGAGTCTAAGGCATAAGGCGAATGTAAATAAATTTCTATACACACATAAAACACTAGCCAACGTTAAGATTTTTGTTCATTGCTTTCAGTGTTTTCATCAGATTTTACTGACCTCTCGGAAATGTTATATCCCAGAGCTTTGTCTTTGTACAAAATGGGCTGTGCCTAGTGTAAAAGACAGAGGAAGAATTTTTACATGCAACACGTCTCTTTCTACCCCCCTTTTCATCTATTTGTCCACTCATGAAAGTATAAAGAGCACAGCTGGGAAACGTCTACAAGTATGTAGAAATCCTGTTGGTGATTGTCTGGAGCTCCACTGCTTAATAAACTCCTGGTTCTAACAGTCTCTTAATGGTATCTGTATTCTGTTGCACATCATTAGGCAGCACCTGCTACACGTTTGCTCAGTGAAGGAGAGAAGTGCTGGAAAATATTGCAGCTGCACTATATAAACAGTAGCAGCAAAATATAAATAGCGAAGTGATGAGCTGAGTCTGGATTGCCAGCTAAAACCGCGGAGAGGTGGTGACTTTTGGTATCCGTAGCAGACCCATGGGACGGCAAGAGGTGGTTTTGTTGTCTTGGTGTGCATAACTGCCCGGAGGATGAATGGTGATAGGTGGGCAGGAGTGTGGTGGCAGTGAAAGGGGCTGTCAGGAGTTGGAGGAGTAGATTTCTGCAAAGTCTGAATGGCGGAATTTCAAAGTAAAGCCTCAAGCGGCTGTTTCTGCTGTTTGCCGAGACTCTTCATATTTCTTAATACTGGAATCTTGTTTTACTGTGACACTTTGCTTCAGTCATTTTAAATAGGCTAACGAACAGTGTCAGATGGTAAAGACTTTCAATTGCTGCTAACCTGGGCTGGATTTGAACTACTGACCTAAAGGTGAAAGGTCTCTTATCCCATTACCAATCCCCTAAGCCCACCAGAATCCATTCTGCACACAGTTTATACCAGCTGTTCATGGCCATTTTTAGAACCGAAAGAAAAGGTGATTTTGCTGCCAAACAACACTTCTTCACACAAGAGGGTCAGCCGACAACAGTTAACCAGATTTTTGCCACATTCTTGCCTCCTAATGCAACTTCCATTATGTAGCTACTGGTTGTCTGCTTTTCAGGCTTCCTAAAAGAACTACAGAAAAGCATTGCTAATTGTTGTTGACAGAAGAGAACGACATTGTTTGTGTAAGTCATTGAATCTGAAAGATGCCATTAACAGTGCTGCCAGGGCACGGAGTGATATCTTAGAGACAACATTACCACGTAACTATCGTAGAATACTATTTAAAAAGTAGAGAAAAAGGAGGCTCCCCTGCTTTTTTAATAAGTAGAGAAACAAAAGGTCATTCTTCACAGGGTACGTTAGTTTCTTTCCTTTGGTGAATTTGATGTAAAGAAAACCCAAGAATGGCTGCAGTGTGACCAGAGCCACCTTGAACGAAGTACTCTGAGAGGGCTTTAACACTGCTGCTAATACAGCGAAAGCAGGAATTGCATCTTTAGGAAAGAAAGTGTAGGTTTTGTGGGTGCGAGCTTCTGTATTTTCTTACATGGAGTATTTAGGAGAAAGGAAATTGTGTAGAATTACTGGATTGAGAGGTTTTTTTTTTGTTTTTTTTGAAGTGCAGGATGTTAATTGAGAAAGTTATGTTGAAATTGTGAGCTAAATAACTGGTTGATAAAAGGTGTGTGCTGCTTGTTTAAAACACAGAAAAGAGAGATTTGGTATTCATAGGCTGCATAAGTGATTTCTTACCCGCATCTGTCCAGTACAATAAAGAAACAAATCCTTGCAAAGAAACTTGAGAAAATTGAATCAATGATTATTGGAAGATAGATTCCTATGAGGAAGTGGTTTAAATATTTTTTTCAAAGTTATTATATGCTATAATTAAAAAATTAGTTGGTACCAAATGTCTGTGCAGTACTTCTTATTTCTGCAACATCTTACTTAGGAAACAATAAAAGAAGTCTACCTGAGCATCTTAGTTGATGGAAATTTTTGTAGTTCTGGTTGCTCTCAGTTCTTTGATCACATACTAATAAATCAGAAAATAAACAGCAACTGTTATTATATACTGTATCTATAGAAAAGGACAGCACAGGAGATTGCCTGTTATGTATTCCTGTGTGCTTTCCATTCATTCTGTATGTTAATCCAAACATTGTCTGTTCTCCAGCAGCCTTTCTGAAAAGCTGTTTTTTACTATGTGCTCCCAAAACCCATATACATGTGAACTATTTTGCAGAAAGAAGATGTGACCCCAGAGTGCTCCTGCTCATAGTAGTCAGGAAGCTGGCATGCCTGAAGAGCAGAACATGCGTGCACCTCTGTTGCTGTTCAGTTCTCTGAAATAGAAACCAGACTTACCAAAATAAAGGGGGTTGAAGAGCATCTGTAAGTTGGTGGGTTTGGGTCAATTGATACTGGATTTGACTGCAGCAGAAAAGTGCATGGGACTCCAGGTGAATCATGTTTCCTGGAAGCTGAGGTGTATGTTGAAAGTTAGTTTTGAGATTATTTATCTGAATGTAAAGGAGTATATGACACCAACTAGGGACTTATAGTAGTAGGGGTGACATAGGCTGTAGTTTTAAGTCTACTGAAATTTAGATTTTCTTGGCCACTGTGGTCTGCTTGACTGCTACAACTGGTGTGTGAGTTACGCATACAGGGGTAAGAGAGGAATATGAGAGAGTATCCAGAAGTGTTTGCTATTAGATCTGAGTACCTTGATGGTCTTGAGAAAAATGCGTCCTGAAATTATTCCCCTGAATATAATGGGAGCAGTCATTGCTAATTTAACTCTTAGTTCCCACTATTCATAAAAACTGCATGACTGTCTTTGTAGCTGTGGATGAACCCCAGTATGGTAAAGCTTTCAGACCATTGGCAGTCACAGAACAGCAGGAGAATTAGCAGCCTCTCCGTACTGTTTTGGGGACGGATGCTAACTGGACTGCGATGTTGTTAGGCTCCTCTAGCTCTTTTGTACCTGCTTCACCATCTGTAAACTGGGACTTAGGTATTATTTTCTTACAGGCTTTACCACTAGTGTCTCTTGCTGTATAAACTGGAAAAGGCTAGGGAAGCAAAAACACTTGTAACGCTGACAGGGAATCTGATTGCTGTGAGATGTCAGAAGAAGAGCAGATCCAGTATGAAGGGGAAGCACTTTACCCCATATGGAGATTGCTGGCCATAACAGGTATGGCTTTGTGGACTTGAAAGCAGGAATATAAGTGGTGTTTTTCAGAGAAAGAGGTGTGTGTGGATCACAGAAAGTGGGGAGTAAGACTTTTTAAAGGAGGTATGTATTGTACTTACGTGCATCGAAATGATGACTTGTTTTAAAATGTTTATGACCAGACTTGGTATAAGTAAAGGAACTGGTAGTAAAGGTAATACTTTCGGCAGCTAATTGAGAGTTATTGGTGATCAATTTTTCTGCTTGTCCTGTTGAGAATAAGGTACAGCTGCCTGGATATAGCTATGATCTGTAGATTGCTTGCTGCAGACATGTCTGGTTTTGCCCTTTGCATTAAAGGACAGAGATAATGTGTGAATTTACCCGCTATGATATAACCATACCACCACTGGCTCTTACCTTATTGACTAGGGCTTCACTGGCAAGATCTTGGATCAGCTGACTACAAAATTGAGTATGGTCCAAAGCTAAAAGAGTTGATCAATTGAGTGTGATTCAGCTCTGTTTGTGAGCATACTTGCATTCATCTCTAAAAATTTAGTCCTTGACTTAGCATCCATAAAATCGCAAGTAAAGGCTGTTGATGGAGAAGAGGTATAGCATAAAATTAATAGAAGAAAATACAACAGGCAGGCAAAACAGGAGGGACACCTGAAGCAGAAGGCTGAAAAGTAAGAGGAAGGCATTTAAAGCCTAGCTTTTAAAGTGATTTAAAAATAGATACGGCAATTACCTTAGTCAAATAGCTGCAACAGTTACTGTAGAGCTTTCATAAGGAGGGAATGATGATGTCTGTGTTTTCTTTTTTTGGGAGGGGAAGGAGAAGAGGGGTCTGATTTCTTTGCTTCTCCTACCCCCCATCCTTCCTTGCTTTATAAAAGATTAGAGCTTTAATTTGAGATCCTGCATGTATCTCTCTGTGGGTGGATTCTTGCACCTCCAAAACCTTGTTGCAGGGTGCTTGTTGAACGAGGATATGGCATTACTGCTTTGTTACTGTCCTTCTGTACTGTACGCTGAAGCATATTCTGTATAATGCTAAAAATACTGACCCCCTCCTGCCGTCCCCTTGCCGAAAGAAAACTGGAAATGCTAAAACAAGTGCGGTTTGAGCTGTGCACCTCCGTGAAAGGTTAAAGTTACAAATAAGTCAACTACGATTTCAAGGTTAAAATTCTCTTCTACCCCATTTTGGTCATCTGATGGTCTTAATATATACTAAAATGCATTTTAAATGTATTTGGTTCCCCAAAATTAGCGATATAATCGGTACTGTCTACATTATGCCTAAATAGCACTAGTTGAAGCACAGTCCTAAAAGAAAGCAGAACAACTTCTTCCCACCCCCCAAAAAAACCTCAAAAAATTTTCCTCGTCATATTTTCTGAATGCTGTTTTTTGTGCAGACACAAAGGGAGTATTTTGAAGAAACAGAAGAAAATATTGACCAAGTCAAAGATCTGTATTGAAGAATGGATTAAATAAATGTTTGTGAGTCATAAGAACCAAACAACAAAAATATTTTTCTTTCCAGAAACATTCCATCCTATTTTGATCATCAACAATAAATCTGAAAACAACAATGAAGCTATTGAATCTGGAATGCCAATTGCTATCCAAGAAAAATGACAGTATAACTAAATAATGCAGATGTCTTTGGGGGGAAAAAAAAGAAGAAGAAATATTGTATTTTAATTATCTGGAATGTTAGAATTCCAAATGTGATCTAAACTTGAAGGTAATTTTTTAAAATTTAAATTCCAAAATAAGAGAAAAAGATCTGTTGTCCAAATATGAATGTGTGATAAGTAACTTTCTATTAAAACTTAGGGATTTTTAATAGAAACTTCAAGTCCTAATAGAAATTGAATTGCTTCAATTTAACACTGCAGGATAGACACTGAGATGTTTCATAGATTCTCCAAATACTGTTATTAAGCTTGACATGCTGGAGAATATCATGTGTTAGGCAGAATCAAGATTGAATCCCAAAGGTACATCCTTAAACTGTATAATCAGATTCCCATTTCAATGTCACTTTTATCCTTCAAAGAATAGATGCTTGTTTCAGTGATGATTTGTCATTAAAATTATGTCAAAACGTCTTAAAATGTTGTTGAAACTCTAAACAAACTCACAGCACACACAGGGCTAATTATGGATGCCATCTGTTTATTTTTACAAAGCTTTTTTCTTAAAGACCAAAGCATCTTCTTGTTCTGATAAGCCACGAGATTATTATAATGACTAAATGTTTTCCGTAATACTAGTGTACTTGAAGGAAGAAAGACAAGTCGCTGACCTTTTCCTGTGTCACAAAATGTATGTGGTATGACATCTTGTGATAGAGAAACCATTGTGAAGTGTATTTTCTTAAGGTATTTTGGCCCTTGGAACACAAACATTTTATAATAAAAATGGCAGTTCTGTCATATATTCTATATGGAAATTCTTAACAGCTGTCTCGGTGTGGTAGAACATGCTTTACTTCATCTATATGGTGCGCCCTCCTATCTTTGGGTGCTTTTTTACTGTACTATGCCTAGTTGAAGATTTTCTTAAAGTTAGTAAATGTCTCTGTTTATATCCCCATTTCAAAGAAAAATGCGTGTGTGTATGTGCATATGCGCGCACATGTGTGCATGCTTGTACGCACATGCTGGGTTAGTGTGAACGACGGGTATTCCCATGGCAGCATCATCCAAAGCCGTTAGCAGCAAT
Organism: Haliaeetus albicilla; assembly: GCF_947461875.1. Lineage (NCBI taxonomy): Eukaryota > Metazoa > Chordata > Aves > Accipitriformes > Accipitridae > Haliaeetus > Haliaeetus albicilla. The sequence continues at coordinate 6,257,030 of NC_091497.1, read as the reverse complement.
TTGCTGAGAGCGCAGAGTGACTCTGCTGGTCCAGCCCAGCTATTGTGCATGCTAAGCACTAAACAGATAAGTCTGGAGGGGGAAAAAAAAATTGAAGGATCCATCTGCTCATTTCTGCTACACTGCGCTGATGCAAGATTACGCTAATCTGGTCGCTTGTCAGGACAGGTTAGTGAAAGCAGGCGAATGGGTGAGATTCAGGGTAGGCTAGTTCCATGGAAAATGTAAGCAGCTCCTGTACGTGCCGTGTTAAGTGTAGCAGAACGGGTTGATTATCAGCTACTTTGAGATTTTCAGTTAAAATATATTTCTGGCTACAGCGCGAGTCCTTTCAAAACAAAATCAAATGGGAAAAGCTTCTGAATTAAGAAAAATGAACTCATCTCTAGGTGCATTTGAATTTGTAAAATAAATGAAAAAAAAAAAACCAAACAAACCCCAAACCAACCGTGCAAAACCCCAAACTCTCCTAGGTGTTCTCTATAGTCTTCCTTTTGTATGCTGCTCTTAGTTACTGTGATCTGCTCATTATTTTATTTTGGGGGGCTTCCCTGCAAAGAAGGTGGTTGCTGGAGTTTGTCAAGTAGAAATGTTTTGGGGAGAAAGACCAAGGTGGGAATGTATTCTCTGTCTTTTCTTTGGCTGGTCTCATTTCTTGTTTATCTGTGTTTGTTTATGGAGAGGGAGGGGTTTTGTTGTTGTTTTGTTTTGTTGTTTTTGTTACCTACTGACTGACAGTTCTTGACCTTGCAGGTTGAACATCCCGTCACAGAATGCATTACGGGCCTGGACTTAGTCCAAGAAATGATCCGTGTTGCTAAGGGTTACCCTCTCAGGCACAAACAGGCTGATATTCCCATCAACGGCTGGGCGGTTGAATGTCGAGTTTATGCTGAGGTAAATGAGTGGTAATGGGGAGGAGGGTAGGTGGTTGAATTGTGGAGTAGTAATACCCAGGTGTGCATAGATGCCAAGGTGAAGTCAAGGAATATCATATGAAAGTCACGATTTAGTGTATGTAACACAAATGGTTAATGAGCTTTTGTAGAATTGTAGAATTTTTATTTTTTCATATAAAAATACAGTTTGTATTTCGACATAGCTTTCTTCCAAAAATCAAAATTAAAAATGGTAAAAGAGATAACTAAGGTTTATTTCTAAGGACATTTGCTATATGTTCTGTTCGCATTTAATGATGAAGTGGTGGAGTTATTTGCTAACAGTTAACTAGTGTTTCCAGGTTTAACTTGTGTGCTTGAAACTTGTTGACTTAAAAAGACAGTTGAAATTCAATGGCTTACATAATTTTTGTTGTTGTACTAAAAAATTTTAATAGGTCATTGAAAAAGCAAGTTACGCGTCTTCTGAAACAACAGTTTATAGGACAAACTTTCAAAGTGCCTTCCAAGACAATAACTTTATAATTACGGTACAACTCTCTATTTCACCTTAAAAAAGCTTACTAAAATATAAACCCCATTTTCAAGCATGTTTGGGATGTTTCAAGGTAACATCTTTTTGCTGTCATTTTTGATACATGAAAATCAAGATTTGTTAATTAAAAAAATGATGCCTAGCTTTGTTCATTTTGTTTTAGGAGTGTTGTAGCTAACTGTGCTTTTCAAACATAATTCAGCACCTTGAGATGTTTTTTCCGTCGCTTAAGTATTGAGACTTTTGTGACCCAGGGCATCTTTATTTTGCTTTTTTCTTTCTCTTTGTGTCATGTACAGAATCTTCAACTTGCTCTACTGATTACTAGTTATATGAACTATTTTGATAAAGAATAAATATGTGCCTTGTGATTGGCATGGAAGCTATTCTGAGTATGAGTAGGCTTTACCCTGGAGTAACTGATGCTTGGGCTTTTTTTTTTTTTTTTTGTTCAACTTAGATTCCCTCACATTTATAAATAAGTAATGGATCCAACTACTTAGCCATGAATTTGGTTATTCTGTAGGCCATATATTTATTTGCTGTCCTATTAAATTAATATTGGTATTGCATTATGTAGGAGATTTCCAGAGGCATAAAGGTCAGTTCGATTTCTTAAGATAATTGAATTTCCAACTGCCCTTTTTATCTCTGAAATTTTTTTCCTTATACTCTCTTTTCAACTCTACCCATCCTACTTTCCCATCCTTCTTCCAAGGCACAGTGTAGCAAATGAAAATGTCATCTTTGTATATTTTGGTGGTGTACTGTAGCTGTGTGCAGAGCACTTCTTTTCTGCTTTTTGACTGCAATGCAAGAGAATTTATGTGCTTCCAGTTCTTTATTTGGAGTCGCAGGGGTAGGTGGATGAAGAACTGTACTTCAACACAAATAATTCTGGGGAAGAAAATGAAGTTATTCCAGCAGAGGTTTCTGTTAGACTTCAAGCTTTTTAACATTATCTTCTCTGCATCTGTAAAAGCTTAATGCTTTCTCATGTTGAATTTTATTTCAGGACCCCTACAAATCTTTTGGCCTGCCATCCATTGGTAAACTGTCTCAGTATCAGGAACCATTGCATGTGCCAAGTGTAAGTAACTTGGTTCTGGTTTTCATAGGTGCTGAGTGTCTCTTTTATAGACAGAGACTATATGTGCTCAGCAGCTTTGTAAATCGAGCCTGTTTTCCAGTTTTTTGCCAGGGGGGAGGGGGTGGTGGACAGGACATGGCAATACTTATTTGTGCAGCCTGAAAAACTGCTTAAAAATGTACAGTTCCAAACTGGGTTTAAAATGTTCAGATTGAGTATAACAGGAAACCATTACATGTTGAAATATTTTGTTATGTTTTATAACTTTCAGCTTAAGTTTTTCAAACACAGCTTTAGTAAAAATACCGTGATTAGAAAGGACAGTGAAATGTTGAGTTGGCTCTTTAAGCACAGAGAACTGGGGACACCAGTGAGAAACTGCTGGTGCTTTCTGTTTAGCTTTGTAGACTCTAAAGAGGAAATTTGTTACAGTGATTATTACATGTTTCAGGATACAGTCTAACTATATGGAATGGCTGTTTAACAAACAGTGTTTTCTGCTACATGTAAAGAACGAGGACACAGCCTTCCTGTAAAATCAAGGTAGTCTAAGTCGTAAGTGCACATATACATGACACTATGTCAGTTACTGGAATGATGAGGCTATACCATCTGTGAATACGATTATTCAGTCTGCTTGCTTGCATGGATAATAGTGAAAGAGTACAGGAGGAATCTTAAGTGTGGAGATGTTATTGGATATATGATTTATTTCGCTTCTTAAATTGTTTTTGCCCGTGTACTTTCCGAAGGGACCTGACCCTTTCTGGTCTTTAAGGCTTCATGCTGTGTTCAAAGCCTGAAAGCAGAAAAAAAATTGTGAAGATCTAAAAGGCATTATGTGATCTTAAAGAGGAGATGAGGGAAAAAGGTATCATTGGATGTATCTAAACTTTTTTTTTTAATGAAACAAAGAGTGTATTTAATAAGAATTTATAATGAATACTCCGATGGTTGTTAGAAGTTTTCACCACGTTGTAATAGCTAACAGGATGTCAAACATTTTGCCCTTGCAAGTTTTTGCAATTTGCAATTTTCCAAACGTGAGACCTGTTGAAAGTACAAGTGATAATGGACAAACTATACCCCCTACAGTCTTTGTCCCACCAAATCTTTCTTCAATTAATGCTGCAGCAGGAGTTTTATGTAATAACATTTGCGCTTGTGAGCCATCCATACAAAGAAAAAACAATTAAAATGCCTTAAATGTTCTGCTTACTGCTGTTATTTGCTTGTGTGAATGTTGCATGTCAGCTAAATGGACCACGGAATAGATCAAGTGATTGGGTGCAGGAGAGTGCACACTAAGCTTTGTCTATCATTATTACTGGGAGCAATCAAATTGATGCCAGCAGGACAGTAGACGCGTTGACAGCTGTAATTATGTATCTCCATGGTGATCACTTTTGGCCTGTCATGGAGGCCCATGAGTCCCCTCCCTTGCAAGCATTTAATCAGATTGGGCTGTCACTTGTCAGGTAGATGGGGTGGGCTGGGAGTTGTGCTTAGGGGGAGAGGTGAATTGAAAATGAAGGGTGGGAGATGCCTGATTGCTTCACGTGGTCCATCGTGGTACCGAAGAAAGAAATTTTAATTACGCTGGAGGCTTCAGAGCAATGGCTTGAGGAACTCATATGGAGTGTCTAGGCTGTTCTCCTTCTGTTTACTTCTATTGTCGTATTAAAAATAGAACAGCTATTTTTATGTAGACACTCATGGTTTGGTGTCTTCATACATATTTTCTGCCACTGTGAAACTAATTTCTCTCCTGAGAATGTCATGCTGCTAAGAACAAAACTAATACGACTAAAAAAGTTCGGCGTTACAGGCCCATTGTGCCACAGTGTTTGTTTTCTGCATTTTAGATTATAGAATTGTCAACAAGTTGGCTTAAAAAAAGATTAGCGGAGACTTGTGGTGTGTCACAGAGTTCATCTTATGAGTAGTGTATTGCCAAATGCTTTTTAAATTAATTTCTTCTGTGTCTGAAGTTAGCTCTGATTGTCTACCTGTGCTTGTGTGTCAGCTGCTCAAGCTGGTGGAACTGGTGTATATGGCTGTGTGGGAGGTTTTTTTGTTAGCCACAGATAGGAATATACTGGCTATTTTTGTGTCACGTAGTCTGTAATTTCCTTAGAACATGGTACTTGTAAATACCAATTTTTTTTTCCCGTATTTGATAACGAAGCTTAAGATAGGTAACCACAAACCCACTAATTTCGATAGTGAGCATTCACGTTCAGTGCTCTTACACACCATAGCAAATGTACTGCCCTATCTGAAGAGCTCCAGCATTGCTCTTTGCGAGTGTGATCAGCAGTCTGGTCTTTCAGTGACTCTTACCAGAAAGAGAAAACTAAGACTTTGATGTGGCAAAGAACTGAAAAAGACTAGAACCTGGATGTATTGGTAGGTGGAATTTGATGCACTAATAGTTCATTGCAGGACTGGCACGTAGATTGTGCTTTTTTTTTTTCCTCTTAAGCTTTTTTTAGATCTTTCAGTCTACTGTTGTCCTGGTGTAATAACATGTAATGGTAGTACAACAGCAATAAAAGTGTTGGGCCTGTAATACCAATGAGCTGTAGGGTACAATAGGATCTTTCTTTGGTATTTTAAATACCAAGTAAAAGAAAGGAAATATATTAAGCAGAAGTAAATGCTGGAGGTCTAATAAGTATTGCTATTGTTTATCGAGTTGTGCACATTATAGCGAGTATCTGTTGAATTAGGGATTCTTTTTCATCCAATATTCATTAAGTTCTGTCACACCATATAGTTTATAAAATCACCTACTGTTACCAGGCTCTGAAAATGTAAGCACCACAGAGAGAATTGAAGATGGTAAATGTATTTCCTTTCTACTGTCATTTTTTTAGTCATCTTATTTTATGAAAATTAAACTTCTACAGAGGACTCCAGATTTTTTTAAAAAGGGAAATAATGCAGTTTAGTTTTAAAACAGTTTTAAATTCTTACTGTAACTTTTTCATTTTTTAGGACCTTGTACTTAGGAAAAAGTGTATATTATGTAGTGGTATGTGTTGTATACGAACAGAAACACAGAGCAGGTGGAGCATGTAGTCGGTAGCCTCGGAATCCTTACATTAACTTTAAGGGCTGACTAACCTGCTTAGTGTGGGTCTGAATTATGCACCTTTCGTATGTTTTTTTCTTTGTCAAAATATGATATACTTATATCAATACTTACATGCACATGTATGCGTATATAAAGCACTCCTGAACACTTGTATGTAATCACGTTGTAGGTGCTACTTTGGAGACAAAGGTCATGATATAATTCAAGTATCTGTGAAGTATGTATGTCATACCTTCATGTCTTATACACGTATTTATCGAGTATTACAAAAAATATAATGGGCAAGGGATTTATCTGGGACTGAGTAGGTAAATGAATTCTTTCTGATTTGAATGTGAGAACGTATGCGTTGACTATACATAGGCAGACATGCTGGGAGGAAGGATGGTTTAGCAGTTACAAGAAGGGGAGCTGGGAAATGCGCTGCATGTTTTTTCTGTAATCATGACATGTCTGAACTACCTTCTCATCAGTAGCTAATGTTAAATGTACCTGATATGGGTAGTGGGGGGCCTAGTTAAGCATAGGTAGAGCACATTTGGATAAGATGCGATAAAAATGCTACAGAAGTGCTACTGCCTTTACCTATGAATAAATATGCTATGCAAATAAACATAAGTATATAAGAAATAATGTATAAATATGTAAGTATAAATATATAAACACAAATATATGAATAAGTACATTTTTTAAAAAATAAAAAGAATATAACATCATAAAAACTAGTCAGTGTTTCTTAGTGAAGAAAGTGAGTACACCTGCTAGGGTATCTTTTTGTGTCATTTGGATAATAAAGTCATCATCATGCCCTCATGTGGATTCTGTAGACAAGAGGTTCTACATGTGGTCCCTTGATAATTGCCTAAATTAAAATATTAAAGGCCTAACAGCCGTTGCGTTGACCTTTTTCTGCCTTGCTGCAGACAGATGAGCTGCTGTTTATTACAAAGGTTCCTTCCCACAGGTGAAGATTTAAGTGAGATTCCAGGACCCTCTTTCCCACCTCCTTTACAATGCAGTATATCGGAGCCCTGCTGCTTCAACAGCTTTGATTAGAGCCCTCCATCCTTATGATCCCCAGAATGCGATTGTCACTCTCGAGTTATTTTGATTAGTTTTTAAAAAATATTTCAGATTCCAGTGCTCAAAAGCAGCAATTTAATAAATATTTATTCCCCAGAAATTGCTCATTTGAAAAGTTTTATATGGCTAACCTCATTGCTACAGTGATGAAATCAAACTGAGAGATGAAAACAAGAATCAGCAATATACTAACTAACTTGTTGGCTGGTTAACAGCAATCAGCCTCTTCAAAAGAAATTTTTGAACTTGTGTTATTTTTTTCCATGAATATTGCAGAATCAGAGCTTTAATTGGGGCTGTGTCCTTACAAAGCAAAGCCATGGAAAAAGCTGTGTAAACATTAAAGCCTCAGGGGAACAGCAGCAACAGAAAAAAAATGTTTTACAGTTGAGAGGGTGAGGCAGAGAAGGAAAGTGTTACAGACATGAAAACCACAGGATCAGTATTCCTATGGAGCTGATAAGCAGAGCTCCAAAGTTCCTGCTGAATGCTCCCTACTTGTATTCCTATTGGAGCCCTCAGAAGGGCTGTAGCGGCACATGGGGGATGTGATTACATATAGATACAGAAAGGATGTGATTGTAAGGGGCATCCTTCATGCCAGGTGTCAGTCAGAAAAATAATTACAACTCTGTTTTATTACAGGGATTAAATCGGAATTGGATACGTTCAGAGTTGAAGTTTAGAGTGTGTAGCACAACCTAAATTGTTACATCAAATTTACTGTGCATTCTAGGAGAACAAAAGAAAATTTTGACTATCAACTGAAGATTGCAGTTATGTTTCTTTCAAAGCAGAGAGTAACTTGCAAGTATTTTTGCTGGTGGAGGGAAATGCTCCCCTTCCCCCCTCCCATCTTCTCTGAAAACAAATAATTCTAGTTCTTCAAGGGGAAAAAATGTACATGATAAGCTGCATGGGTGTTATGTTTTAAGCCTGCTGGGTAGATTTGATCCTCATGTTGAAATATTTTTTTTTTCCCCAATATATAATTGTTTTTGCTTCTTATTTTTTGAAGGTACGTGTTGACAGTGGCATACAACAAGGAAGTGATATCAGCATTTATTATGATCCTATGATCTCAAAAGTGAGTTGATGATTATTTTTCAATATTCTAAAGGTACGAACCACTAATTTTATACATGGATCTTTTAAATGGGGGATAGTATATTAAAGGATTGGTAAATCACTATTTTAAAGGTGCTAGGCATAACATGCCTCAAGGGAATATGAAAGAAGTGAAGGAAGATGTGGAGTAGAGGAGATTTACTGTCACTTCTAAACAAAAATTTTTTTTATCTTTTGACACCATAATTATTTGTCGTGTGGTTTCTGATTATTAAAGGAATTCTGATTTAAACAGAAGCCATTACTTTCAGCTTTAGATGATACCAATCTATCTTTCTTAACATAACCTAGCCAGAACTAAAATGTCGATAATTCTGGCTTCCAAAAAGCAGCAGTGAAAGAAGTGGTTGATAGTGTCTCGTAGTATTAGTTCTTATTCATCAGTAACATACTGGTAAAATTAAAGTATGACATTATAGTCAGAGTTCAGTTGTAAAAAAAACCAAACAACAAAAAAACCCCCAATCTTAGAAGTCGGTTGGGCATTAGAAGTCAGGAGAGTCAACTAGATATTGAACCTCTGCTCTAATTTTCTGTGTGCCTAAAGAAGAAGAGAGAGCTTGTTTAGATGCTTTAAGTTTTATAAAGGAAAAGTGATTGGCCTTCTTTCATTGAATGGGTTAAGAGATCTTAGTTTTCTTTTGATGTTTTAGAGAGTCTCTGAAGGACAGATACAGTAATGTGCGGGAAATGTTTTTGTGACTGCAGAAGTTCTACAAACCATTTTCATTTTAAATGCTATTCAGATTCTAGAGACAAACGTTATCTCATTTCTAGGTAACTTAAATACCTTTCCTCCTCCCCCCCCCCCTTTTTTTTTTTTAGCTGATTACCTATGGCTCTAATAGAGCTGAAGCACTGAAAAGAATGGAAGAGGCTCTGGACAATTATGTAATTCGAGGTAACTACAGAAATTTGGGTTCCTAGTGTGATAGGCTGCCATCTATTTCAAGAAAACAGCTTGAAAATGTAGTAATTAGCAAATTGAGTAAAGTTCCCACTTCTTAAGTGCAAATTAAAACAGGAAAAGCCTGTGTTAATTAAGCTGAGAAGATACATCAAATCTAAAGAGACTTCATTTTTTTCTCCATTGCTTTTGCTTGAATATTATGAGATAAATATTTAAATCATTTCCGTAAACTCATAAAGAGTTTTCACAGAATGGTAGCATATAATTAATTTATTATGTCATAGAGCAGAAAAAAAGGCCACTGCAGTGTAAGAAATTTAAAATAGTTGCCATTGTATAGCAGTTTAATACATTGGTTGTGGTCAAATAATATCACAATACAGTATTTGATTGTGTATATATTTTTTCCTTACTTTTCAAGGTAATTGTTTAGGTTTGGGCAAATACAGATGGAGGCTGATGATCAGAATGTGTTTCAGCTCTTGCTGACTGACTGCCTAGGAGATGCAGTCGTTCTTCCAAGCAGGAGGGGTGAATCAGCCATGACCACTTTAACACCTTAGAAGTTTTAGAGAGGGAAGTCATGGTTTGTGTGGGAGAAATCTTTAGATCTTCCTCTTAGGGTCTTATTGGGCATAGGAAGGACAACTCAGGGTAGGGGAGGGAAAAATTGGATTTCTTATCCTTTTTTTTCATGGAGGCGATTAGAGAAGGGAACTGTAATGTGGCAAAAACCTTCATTTTACCCCTTAACTGTGTGGGTGTTTGGGGGAGTTATTTTTTTCATTACTAGTCAGTATACTTGAAGAACCAGGATAGGTCAGGAGGCAACTGTTGGAGGATTTACTGTCTTTGATCCTTGTTTTGGTTGCTGGACAGGTTGTTCAGTGGTTTCAGATGGGAGGAAGACTTGGAACACTTACTTAATTCCTCCTCTGAATGGCTGGGAGGAGGACCAGGAGAGACCTGATATAGTAGACGATCGTATGAGTTTCTGTAAAACTTGGTTTGGCTTTAATGCTGTCTGCTGAATACTACAGATGCCATGTCAGACTAGAAAGGTTTATCTATCTAGGGGAAAATGAGCCTCCTTCTACCACAGTGTAGCTAGATAGGTGGTAGGATTAGCTGTTGTAAATGAACTGCTAACTCTAATGTGGATTTATACTGGTGCAACTTGAGCCATTAGACTATTGCAGTACAATGTGCTGATGTAAACCCCTGCTGTATAACAGCTGAGTAAATTTATAGGAGAGAGAAATTTATACCGCTATAGCTAGACTGATGTGAAGTGGGATTTGTTGTTTTTTTTGGTTTTTTGTTGTTTTTAATGGAGACAGGCTCTGGACTCAAACTCGGTTATATAATAGCAACTGATGCTAGAAGGATTATATTTAATGAGAATATTGGAATTGTGTGTGAAGCATCATCTTTTATTGTGTGCTATAATATGAGGTGGAACCTGGTTGTTTGTTCTTAGGTGTTTTGCACAGATGTGTATGTACCTAACAACAGTTCCAGATATATAAATATCTACAAAGGATATGACACCTTACACCTGAAAATTACTAATTTGCATTCTTGATTTTTTTTACAGTCTTTTATTAGTATGCATCTATGCGTTTAAGTGTTCAGACCTGATATCTCCGTAGTATTTCTACCTGTGAAAAAGCTCTTAATCTATTAAAAACATTGAAAGAGGTAATAAATGAACTATGGGGGGAATGCCTTTTTTTTTTTTTTTTTTTTAAGTATTACAAAAGACAAATTTTAATTTACCACGGGTTTCAAAAGTAGATGAATTTCCAGAACACATTTTTAGTTGCAGTGGCCAGTGGTTCCCATCTGAAAACCAACAGGATTTTTGTTTAGTTTTACACAGCTGGTAGTTTCTTCTCAGGATTTATTTAAAATGGAACATTCATGGATATTAAAGTGTCTCTTCTCTTGCCTAGTGTGAATGATGCCTAACAGGGCAGTTTGTAGAAACTATCCTATCTGTAATGTTCTGAACTGCATTGACATGTGCAGAACTCTTCCTTGTTCAGAGGAGTTGTCTCTAATAAGTTCAAGTAAATTTAAGAGGTGATGAAGTAGTAGTAATATATTGGCATTTAAATGGACAAAAGTAATAAAACATCCAAAAAGTAAAAGCAATTTCATGCATTTTTTTGTTCTAAAACGATTGTGTATATTTTTGCTTTAAAATGTTGGGTGCTATATAAAGCAATATTAAACCACCTTGATCTTATGTGAAAGTGCCTCACATCAAGCCTTCTCCATAACTGAGTTATCAGTTTTCAGTTGTAAAAGATACAGAAGAGTTTTTTACCTAGTTTTGAAGTTACATGGTTTTATATTTGAATAGTGAGCCCATACATAACTATTTAGATTTACCATAGTCTTCCGCAATAGTGTGCTCCATATTCTTATTTCTGAACACAGCACCCCTGCTCCCCAATTTCCTTGGAAGCAGCTTCTGTGTTTGCTTTGTGTTTTAGAGACAGTGTGTTTTTTCCCTGTAAGTTACAAGTCTCTTCTGAGTCACAAAGCATTTTAGCTAAGCAATACCAGCTGAAGTCAGTGTGAATTGTGCTGATAATACACACTGTGAGAATTTAGATTTGAATTCCCAAGAACTGCAACATTTCTGTAAACAAAAATGCTTGTTCACTCACATAGGGTGGGAGTGGGATGGGGTGACTGGGTAACAGGTCAAGGACCATCTAATGGGTAGCTTAGGGACTGCTAATGGAAGATGGAGTCTTTCCCATCACTTCTGTGTCACCAGTTCAAAGCAGGCAAAAGTTGGTAAGGACTTTTAGTCACTAATATTTTGATGGTTGCTTGCTGACCTGCATGAAATCAGCAGTCTTTATCCAGTTCCTAGAAGACAAATGTCCTCTTGGAACAAATGCCACCATATAATGTCATTCACGGCAATCCTGGCAGAGAATCCAGGGACTGAAGCAGCACAGTGACCCTCCAGGAGGTCACTCTTCCAGGCTGGGTTGAGGCATGCTGACAGTGTGAAGTGCAAGGACTTACTCTGCTGCTCCTCGTCTACTGGCTGTATGAGCAGACATTCAATTTCTTCTGCTGTGGCTTTAGGATATCCAAGAGTTACCCCCATTCCCTTTTAGCTCCATTCCAGTTACAGGGAACAAGTCCTCAGACTACAGTCTTCACTGACTTGTTTTCTAGGACCAGATAGTACCTGGCGCTGAATCCATGGTTCAGCTGTCCCTCCCAGTTAAATCTGCCTGACAACATCACAAAAGAAATGAAATTAATTAAATTTTCAAAAAAATTTTGAAAGAAGCAGACTTATGCAAAATTTGAGTAAATATTATTTTAAGCAACAAAGACTGCGTCATATAGTGCCTGTATAGGACTAACTTGATTATAAATGCTGAATAAATCAAAATGTGATATTTGCAACAGCAACGCTATGCTCTGAAAACACCTATTGCTTTAACATTTTATTGCAGTTTGGGCTGGTGACAAGTTGCACACACTGAAATAAGAAATCCTACAGTCTGTTCATTGGTAGATGCCAACAGTGTGACTAACTCAAGATACGTTCAATGTGGTCATGGGAATGTAATCTGCATCTTATTTCCTGTGTAATATCTACATTGTTATTAATGGGAGCAGATGAAAGTCTAGGATAGCACTTCTTTGAGTGGTGGATTGGATTAAATGATCTCTTGAGGTCCTTTATGGTCTAAATTATTCTGATAGGAACTGACTCCTCCATTGAGAACTGATCTGAACTCAAAATCTCAATTGAGACTTCTGAATGAGGAAGAGTCTAATTGGGTAACATTTTTATCTGTGAGTCTTCCAGTATAGTTCAGGGATGATTAATGGTTAGGGTCTAACCCAGATTTGTCTCAAGCAGATACACTTTTCGTTTTACCCAGCGGTTACTGGAGAATTTGTGAATACCGAAAAGTTCAAGACACCAGTCAAGTATAGAGGCACTGTTGCTTGTCGGGATGAGGCATGAGATGTTTCCTGTGAGCTTGCACTGTTAGTAGTTCATCTTTCTCTTGTTTTATGCCACTTTTCTTCAGAAACTTAAGGTTTTGTTTCTTTTTAATTTGAACAACAGAAATAGGGTATTGGAAGAATGCCTTTCAGTGGGTCTGCTATATGTGTAAACATGATGTGTGTTTTCCCTCTTCTCAGTTTCTGTAAGATTTTAGCATGTGTTTGTCATATAACTTACGATGCTGAATAACCTGTTCATTTTTTAAAGGTGTATATAAAACCCAGTATGAAGTTCTGGAAAGTTTATGGGTGAAAATTGTTTTTATCTATTTAAATAAAAGAAATGGACATACTTATGCAGCAAGTAGAACTGATTATCAGTTCACCAGAGGTCTGATTGGACAGATTGCTCATATCCTTGAGGGCAGAGATTCCTTTAATCTTGCCTTCAACCTGTTTGCTTTTTATCTTCCTTGCCGATTCAAACATAAAGCAGTAACATGAAATTAACAGTCTTTGTGTAAAGTCAACTGGTCTCTGTTGAGATCCTGCTTGCTGTGCGGAGAGAGGAATATAGTAGCACATTTGGGAGAAAGAAGAATGGAAAAAGGAGCGTCTGAGGAAAGAGTAAGCAGCAGATAGAACAAGAAGGAGTAGAAATGAGGGGGAAATAAGGGAGCCACCAACTGGGGGTGGGGTGGAATCTTCCAGCATGGGATAAAAGAGCAAGCAAAGAAAAGAAAATGGAAAAATGGTAAATAACTGTGGTGAATGTTTGGGGGGAATGGGAATATAGAATTGAACTCTCTGATATGAATGGAGACCTGCCAGAACAGTGGCAGCAGAAACTGTTGTCTGAGTTTTTGCAGCTGTAAACACACTAATTGGGAGGAAAAAGTACTGCACTTAGTGTTGTGGAGAAGGCCTTGGCTTTCCAGGAAAAAGCACCCAACAAAAGTCCTCACTTTAATTTTAGTATTTTATCATACCTATATTTCAAATAAATTAATTTTCAGGTACAAAGGTTTTCACAGTAAACTTTAATTAAATCCAAATGTCATCCATTACTGAATGATTTTGTCTTTTATATATTAACTTAAAAGATACTTCTCCACGGCAGTGATGCTTGTAAGCTTTATACTCTCTTGTATTCTGATCCTGTGCAGGTATGCCAGTACACTCATGGGTATTATAAACAAAACAATCTTTGCGTGTAAACCAGTTTTCCTGGAAAACCAGCATATAGTGTCAGTTTGTTCTTAAAAAAGAATGGAACAGGCCTCATTTTCCTGGTTGCGCTTTAAAAAAAGCGCTGCAAGAGGTTGTACAGCTGAACTGTGGATTTTCCCCTTTGTGTAGCAGAGGGAAGAGGGGCTGGGGGTTCTGCAAGAGTCTCTCTGTGTTCTCTGGCCCTTTGCAATAGGGACCAGTTGGTTCCCAAGTGTGTCAGTGTGGAAACCGAAATTGGGGAAGGGAAAGCAACAAACTCAGTTCAAAACCACAAGAAGAGACCATTGCAGGATGCTCGGTAACATCAGCTTGGAGCAGAGATGCTGGCACGAGGGCAGATTCTCCTGTTTCTCCTCTGCTTTTTTTCTCAAGTTGGTGTGCAGTTTAGGAAGGCTCGTAGACCACTGCACTATGGGGGAGAAAGAGGGAAGGGCAGTCGAAGTACAGGCTGATCAGGTAAAGGAGGAAGGCAATGTTGTTGATGCTGTAGAAGGGAAATAAGGTGTTCTTTTTTTGTGGTTCTTGTTCTGTTTTTTTTTTTTTTTGTCAGAGGAGTGTTTTAATTAAAAAAACAACAAACTTGAGGCAGTGAAAAACTACAAGAAATGCGGTGTGCCAGATTGAGGAGGCATTGAAAGACAAGTGCCGTTATCTCTAGTTATGCCCCTTAGACATAACGTTGTCCTGCTGTTCTGTTCCCCTTCTTCAGCGTGGAGGGGTGGCTGAGGAGAGGGTGATGGCAGGATGGCCATCCATTTTATTTCACTTGTTTTTGACGAAGCCTGCTTAACTTCTGCTTCCAATTATTGTACTGATTCAAGCATTCATATGTGTTTGCTAACACCATAAATAATGGGCTACTTAATCTTATTAAGAGGTTCAGAAGCGCGTGCAGTACAAAATTTAGTTTCCGTTTGAACTAATGATTTTTACAGTACGATATTACCATATATTATCTACTTTTTTCCCCCCATTCTTTTCCCCCTTTATTCTGGTCTAGAAGTTCTGTGAGGTCAAGACTTTTAATATCTAGAAGAATTAATGTTTTAATTGAAATACATGTTCAGCTCTGAGGGTCAGTGGTGTACTTGATCCCGTGTGAGAACTTTGTATGGATGTTTGCGTATTGAAATTACAAAGCTAAAAAAGCCTTTCTTCTCACTTTGGGATGGGACTTTGTATGCAGATAGCCTGCTCTGAAGTGAATTGAAGCAAAACACAAGCTTTGAAAGACAATTACACAGTTGAATGTTGAGGGTTTTAGGGAATATTGTGGCAACTTTTGGATTTGCAAACATGGAGGCTAGCTGGGTAGCAATCATGAACTTTGAAAAGTTCATTTGTTGAAAGTGATGTTTTCGTAGTCTGTGCAAATCTATGATAATGTTCTTGTTTTAAGTGGAGAGTAACATAATCAGTTTCATAATGCTCAGTGCAGAGCTTCGTTAATACTTTATTATTTTTTGGTTAGAGAAATCAACTGGGATGCCTCCTAAACTTCATAGCATTTATTCTTATTCAGCGTTTAAATTGATTGGTGATAATTTAGCTTTGCTATTTTTTTAAAAAGAAAAACCTCTAGTACTGTACTCCACATGTTTTCGCAATCAGTAAGTATGCAGATAAAGTTCTTTCTATTCCACTTAGCACAATTTTAAATTATCAGCAAGTTAAGTATATTCAACTGCTTATCTACAGAGAGGCATGTAGGACTCCAATTAAGTTTACATGGATAAATGCAGATTTGTGTTTGCAGACGTCAAGATGACAGAAGCTTAATACTGTAAAAAGGCTAATCAACACTGAATATGTTTAGTGTCAGTAAATATTTATAGTGAAAACATTGCCTATGGTTTTGTGCCTTGGCATTCCAAGTTCTGATTTTTAGTGAGTAAAAATGTGGTGTGATATCCTGTTTATAAACATGCTATAAAATTTTCGTTTTCTATAAAATTAATTTTATTGTCTTTTTCTTCTTTGTGTTTTTTTGGGAAGACGGGTTAGGAGTTAGCCTACAGCTTGTAAGTTAATAAAAAATGTGGTATATTTAGCAAGGTTCTAAGGCAGATGTAATCCAGAGAATGAGGAGGGGAAGGGGGCAAGATAACGAGATGGGTAGTATGAGGAGTAATTTCTTCTGATTATAATTTTATTTTTTTTAATGAGAGCCGCTTCAAATAGTCGTTACTAATCACCTCTGGTCAACAATGTGATTGTTTGGTGTGCTCATGTATTTGTTAGGCAATAACTACAGTTTAACTGGAAGATTAATTGAACCTCAGGAATATGTGTTTGTTTTATATAAAACACATAAATATATAATTGTTTAAAATTTCATTAGATCTCCAGAAGTTAATTGCTAGTCTGCTCTCTTTTACAAATGTGTTCTGGAAAATAGTGTGTCAAAATTTAAATCCAAGAAGTACATCTTAAACTGAGCTTCTACTGATGTAATATTGTATGAAGAATACAGCCAAGTGAATGAAAAAAAAAAAAAAAGAGGTACAAGGAACATTGATTATTATTTTTTATTATGTTTTGACTTAGAGAAATGAAGAATATAACTGTAACTGTGGTTCTGCATCAGTCTTAACAGTGTAAAAAAATGATGCTGAAGTGAAATTTTGTTTTCTGGAGGGGAAATAAATTGATATAGTTGAGGATTTTGTTTGTTTGTTGGAAATGTCATGGCTTGTCAGGTTAACAAATGTGATTTTGTTCCTGGCAGACTGCAGACCTGGTCAAGAAAAAGAAAAATTCCCTGAAAACCACTGCAACATAAATACAATATACTTCAGTTTAGTGTCTAACTTTGCATGAAATAAGCACTGCCTGTTAGCCTCTGTTTGATCCTGTGAGAGTGTGGGGCTAATGTCTGGCCAGTGTTTTGGAAGCAGCAGGTAGTCAGGAGCAAGCTGCTCTAGGGGTCCATAGTTCTGTAGCCTAGCAGTTACTCACACACAGATGGAGACCTTATGAACTTTGACAGAGGTCATGCTAAATTGCAAATCTAAAACTTCTAGACTTCTGAAGGATTACACTGATACTTTCTTTTTTTTTTTAAAGCCATAGGATTGGGAACAGTACTAAAGGTATCAACTCAGTTTTTGAAAAGTAGATCAGCCACACAATCATTGCTCACATAATGATCATGGAGACTGATAAAGATAGCCTTTTATGATACTTTAAAGGAAAACTGTTGCATATTAAATTTTTAATTTACATATGTAAAATATGTATGTTATATTGCTTCCCAAATGCCTAGGCTTGTCTGCTCTATTGAACTTGTTAAAGGAATTTTGGAGCTTAAAGCATTGCAGAAGCCTCTGATTTTTCTGATGCATATGAGTTGGAAATAATTAAGATACTCATAGTATTTTTTTTGATTTCAGGTCTTTTGGGGCAGTCAGTTGAAACACCAAGCTCTCTGTCAGCTGTCATCAGCCATCATCTCACCAGGGATCTTATAGCAGTTTAGGAAAGAAAAACATGAGATGATCTGGTTACACATTGTAGTGTGTTTAAATCCTGGATTCAGTCAAAGTCGGGGAGCACTGAAGAGCTCCTCTTTTGTCTTCTAATTATAGTCCTGAAGCTGTACTTAACAGATGAAAATCTCTGTGATATTTCAACTTACTATTCAAATGGGAAAATGTGGGGGGATTTTGTAGTAGCCAAAGAAGGACTTTATTTGTTTCCAAGTTGTAGTCATTTAGCATAAGATTTTTTAAATTTTTTTTTTTGTTTAGTGGAGATACAATGTGAGTTTCATTCAGTGTTTATGAAATCAGGGTCCATGAATAACTATCTAGGTCACAGACAGCAAGGAGGCTGATCCTCTTCTAATCAAATGGTCAAATTTTTATCTTGTCACCATTGAACTGGTTGTGTAATGTGCTACTTAATGGCTCATGCACTAATCTTTAAAGCTATGACTTCATGATTCAGTGAGGCTGAGTCTGACTCTGTTGAAAGTGGTTTCAGTGACGGCCACACAGAGAGCTTGAAAATTCACACCAGCAGTAGACTGTAGGGGAAAAAAAGCTTTAAAACTGTTTGAACTGGTCTGCATATAAAATAACAAGAATGTTATTCATGCTTCTAAACTGGAAAAACACAAAGGGAGAAGATGGTAGCGCAAAAGAATCTCCTTCTGTAGCCCCAGCAATTCGCAGTTGCTGTACTGCTGGTGTCTTTGCTTTGGTGAGATTCTTGATAGGGGAAAAAAAATCCAAGTAGCTTAATTTGCAGTTGGGAGACCTGATTTTGCAATGAATCCTTGTTCAAGTTATTTTAAACTAGAGCTATTAGAAAAAATCTGCAAATAACTTTCAGAGTCATGTCCTCACTGTATTAATCATAATAACTTGTAAGTAAACATACCTAAACTTAAAGTTCAGAATCTTGTGCTTTACAAGAGTTATGGGTGCACGGACAAGTTTTTACAAGATAAACTAGTTTGTGATGTGCTCTGCATTTTATACTTCATGGTGTGCACCTAACACCAAAGTTCATGTGAGCTGGCAAATGCAATGTGATTTGGAGCTGCCTGTCCCTCTGACGCTGAGAGGAAAGAATGTGAATTACTTTGGATTTCCTGAAGGGTGAGAATGTGCACACCCCGAGGTTGGATAACCTCTTTCCTATAGCAGCTTCCTCATTTATCCATACCTGGAATAGATGCAACAGCTCCATAAATTTACAGTTTATGCTCCTGAATTGCATGTCTATTTCAGCTTCTCTTAAGCAATGTTAATGTTTATGAGGCAGTGTTATTCTCTAGTCATGTTGGGATCGAACTATCATGGCTCTTCAAATTTTCTGTTACAATCTCTTTCCAAAATTGAAAAGAGAGTTGAGATAAAGATAGTGGTTTTTCTCTTAAACTTTTTTTCCAGAGATGACCTGTGTGCTACTCAAAAGAGGAAGTACCTTCTCTTTGAAAATTGTTTGGAGTGCAGTAGGCAGAACATAATTTAAATTATTATCTGGGGATTTATTTCTCTGGGATTTTTTTGCACCTCCTTTCCTCTCCCACCTCCTTTGAAGACTTTTGAAGTGAAATGACTTTTAATGACCATCATATTCAGTGCTAAACTGGAAGTGCTTCTGGCAAAGTGCAGTTTGGCATTAAGTTACTAACTTGGTTACACTGCCACATTAAATTGGAAGAAAAATAAAGCTTGGAGGATTTCAGAAAGTCATCTAGTCCCACTGCCTGAACTAAGGCGTACCAACTATACCTGCATCCTGACAGGTGTTTCTTTAACCTGTTTTTAAATGTTTTCACTGACTCCAGAATCTTTCCCTAGGCAATCTTTTTCCAGTGTTAACTATCCTTAGTACGTATCTTGTGCTGACATCTACTCCTGATTACTTTTTTTTCCAGCCTACACTGGAAATGGGATATGGTTTATTCTTTTCCTTGCTAAGACAAGTTAATCTTTACTCATCTGTGAGGAAGGGGCAGAGGACTTTGTGTTGTGTGCAAGTACCAGACTGACACTGGCAGCATCCTTTGAGCTCTGTAGCTTTAGATTACGTTTGTTAGGAGTTGTCTTTCTTTGTTGGCACAAAAAGTAGGGGAAAAGAAGGGAAAGAAAAACATGAAAAAAAGAAAGACAGGAGGCAGGCTGTGAAGTGAAATGAAAGGCAATGAAGAAATTCAGAAAAAAGAAAAAAGTATAGTCAAAGAATTGAAGTACAAAAGTGGCTATAAGGGCTCTATGATAAGTAATTTTTTAATTAAGGAAAATGTTTTTCGGGGGCAAGGGGGGTGCTTTTTGCCTAACAGGGTCATGGAATGGTGCTAAAGGTGGAAAGGGCATTCGATAAAAGAATTGGCCAGGCAAGGTTGGATAAAGGTATATACGGAGCAAGCAATATATTTCTTTGTTTTGTAAGTTGCATAGGAGTTTCTTATGACTTATAAATGATAAAAATGTTATAAAATTATGTATAAGTGATAAAACTTTTTACTCTCTTTCATTACCGTGATTGGAGTGTAACATGGCGCATATCTTCCACAGGAGCGTGTGTATGTAAGGTGGCAGGATGACAAGGTGGACCAGGGTTCACTGGAATTGTGCTGACACTTATGGTCATGACTAATCTGTCATTTCAAGGAGATGGCTCTGGTCTTGCCTACATCTGCTAGGACTGAACCAAAAGTCTCTTGGTTGTGCTTGCTGTCATTGACTTAACTAGGTGTTTGAGTTAGGCTTGCTGAGGTGAAAGTTTGGAAGGTTTACTTAATTAAACTGAGTGTTTAAGGAGGGTATCTTGAGGCAGGAGTGCAACAAACCTGGTATATCTGCATTGATTACATCAGTTCTATGGTCTCTAAGCTGTGAACAAGTATTTATTCTACAAAGATGAGAGCTTGTATTTTTACAAGTCCTCTCCTACTGTAATTTGTGATTAATATGTTTACCTGGTTTTGTATTGATTTTTTTGTTTTCAGGTGTGGCTCACAATATTTCTTTACTGCGAGAAGTGATCATCCATCCACGCTTTGTTCAAGGAGACATCAGCACTAAATTCCTTCCTGAAGTCTATCCTGATGGTTTTAAAGGTTTGTTCCATTTGGGAATGTTTCTTTTTTTCTTGAGAGGTGTCGTTTCTGATTATTGTTCCTTTACATTTATAGACTGACAGGTTCCCAAATCAGTCTTTACTATTTTTTCCTCAAATGTATCTGTGCATACACACAATTAGAGTTTTTAAATAATGCATAATATAATTGAAACAGTTACTTTACTTTCAAGGAGGCAAAATACATACTTGTAGTGACAAAATAGTAAATGAAGTACATCCAAAGTCAAGAAAAACAATTTGTAGGTGATATGAAATATGTAAAATAAATATCGATTCAATGCTGCCATGCTATTGTGCTTCATTACAGACAATGCTCCTACTATTAACTAAAGATAAGATTTCTCTTTAGTCAACACTATTGCTTCTCCAGTGAGTTTCTGCTGCATCTTTAGAATCGCTTTTGGCACCCTTTGTATTCACTGTAGCATTGTCTGGAGCATCTGGCATTTTATCGGAGTATTTCAGTAACCTGGTCTTAATACTCATTACACACAGTGATGGGCATCACCTTGAAATTATTAACTCATACACTAGGTTAACGTAAACACATATGCAAATGTTTCTTTACAACAACTCAGTTGCAAAAACGTATAACAACAGTTGGTAGAGAAATGTAAGTAAACTAATAGATTGCTTTCCTTTCACAAGGATCAAATGTCAAAAGGTGGTCTTCTCTCTCAGCCAACCTGCTGTAGATGCTTTCTTGACCTGTGTGGTCAGAGACTCAGTCCTTCTACAGAGACCTCACACCTCAGCTGACATTCATCAGGCAGAACCTCTCCCTTATTAAAAAAAAAAAAAAGACAATGTTTATAGCTCATCATTCATGGGTCCTTTATGAATCCCATGGAGATTCCTTTCTCCCCCATTCATCATTAATCCAATGTGGCAGAATCCTCACCCCACTTTGGAGATGACACTGCCAGATTGGCAGTCACTGGACATGACTGGCATCTTGCCAAATTCTAGTCTCATTAAGGAGCACAACAGATTTTTCCTTACCTCAGGAGTCAGTGTGTGAGTTTGGTGCAAAGAATGTTCATCCATAGAACTACTTGATATCATGGTGTAACTGGCAACTCTGCGTGCTACAGTCCTACACGAGGGATTGATGCATCCAGCTTGTTATTGGCTCCAGACTGTGACCAAAGCAATAGGATTTAGTCACTTTGGGTGACAGTAAGCTTGTGATGGTTGGAGCTCAAATGTTCCTTTGGCATCTTTGCTAAGGTGTACTTAACTAATCTTCAGGTAACTCAGCTGGCTTTCATCTGGCGTAGCCTTAAGGGTACTCTGATCTGCTCTGAAGGCTCAGTGCTGCTGATTAGCGGGTCTGTCTCCCTCCCCTGACACTTTAATACAGAATCCCATGTCCTGTCTCTTTGATGGTTCTGGGACTTTTCAGTCCTTTTCCTCAGTGGATTCAGTTCCTTAAACCACTATAAACCTGCATTTTTTTTATTGTTGCTGCTTTTGTTGGGGTAGGTTTTTGAGAGTTCTTGGGTTGACTTAGCTCATGAAGGAATCTGGTGAACTTCAGGGGATGTGCAAAGTGAGCGGCAGGCTGAGAGTGGGGAGAAGGGAATGGAGGAGAAAGGCGAGGATGCAAGATGTTAGATAGGTTTACACCATGTTGTGAAAAGGCAGCCTCACCTCACACACAGCTGGGAACAATAAAACCAGAAACCATTTTACCCTTATTTGTGATAATGTATCTGGTGGGGCCCTGGGTCACTTGTAAGAAGCTGGGACAGGTTTTACTGACCCAGGAGGAGACCTCTTGCTCTGCCATGGAAAGGCACTCTTGTCTTTTGTTCTTTTGTTCTTGTTTTAATATTTCATATTGGAATGTTAACCTATATCTCATAAGTTAATTACTTGTTGGTCCACAAATTGCAGGATGACAAGAAATTTGTTTTGGGGTCATTTGACATGAACTGTGTATGCACATATATGTGTGCACGTACATACTGATGCAAATGGCTGATTACTGTCGCAGTCTGAGGTAAACAGTAATATTGTATTAACAAGGTCTTAAAGATAAGCTCTTGTTCTAGACACCAGAAGACACAAGAAGAGATATTGTGACAGTTCATAATAGAAACTAATGAATGGCACACAAGAAATGACTAGACCCTGGTCCTGCTGTATGAAAAGTCTTGCTTTTCTTCCATACATCAAATACAAGCATACATTAGCCTTCTTAATGATAAAAAAATGCAGATATCATTATTACAAAGCATTTGTATTTCAAGTCAAGAGTACTGATTCAAAGCTCACTGAAGTAATTGAGAGCCCTTTTAATGATGTAGTTTGCTCTGGATCAGACCCTTCTGGCTTAAAAAAAAAATCGGTGAGTTGAATTAGAGGATAGTTTTTTAAGTACGTATTGAAAAATATTTCTGCAAAGGCTCTAGTGGGAACTGTTGAAGCAAGCAAGGGTGGTGGGTGGATGATGGGTAGAAGCTCAGCAAGAGAAACAAAGGCAAATTAGCTTATGTGATTATCAATTCAAATTAACTCTACTCACTTCAACTAACTTTTTAATATAAACACCCAGGGTAAACTTTGCTAGGAGGATTTGAAAATTAAGTAGCTTCATATATCTTAATATTATTTATAAAAGACATTTAGCTGTAAAAGAAATCAGGGATAATCTGAAAAATTAGGGCAATGTGTAGCCAAAGTGGATTTGGAAATGCCTAGAAATAGGTGCTGCTGTTAACAGTAGGAATCCATACCAGAAGTGTTTTAAATTTGGAAGACTTAAGACATAAAAAAATTTCAGTGAGGATGTGTGCTATATTAATGCTTGAGCACAGTCCAGTGTGTTTCTTTTATAAACTACACAATTGTCACTGTTGGCCTACATTGATGGCAAGTAATGAATGTCAGCTGTGTTCTTTCTGGTGACTGCATGAAGTACTGGCCCATTTCTTAATGCGCATTTGTCTTCAAATATAAATATTAACTTTAGTCTTGCTTAAGAGTTAAGTAAGAGATGCTTTGTTTTCCAGGCTCATTTTCAGGGGTTTCATTATAAGTCCTTTATTAGAAGGCTTTTACTATAAGTTAAGAAAAAATTAATTATTAGAAATATCTTGGCAGCTTTTCCATTAACCTGTGATGCCCACTTCAAATTACATTTAGAATGGGAATGTTTAGTAATTTTCGTGATTAGGGTTTAACTCTTTTTCTTCCCTTCTTTAAATAAGCACTCATTAACAAAACCAATTTGTTTATTGCAAGTTATTTTAAAATATTGCTGTGCTGAAAGTAACCTTGCTCAGGGTATGATTAGTGTGGGAAAACAGCTGCTGCCATACCCTTTTGTTGTCTGTACGAGGGATGGACGGCTAGAATGCCGGCTGGCAGTGGGTCAGCTGGAGTGGGTCATTGCTCTGAGCACATATGCGTGCTTTGGGAGGAGTGTGGATCTGAGGGTGTGTGCAGCAACCCTGATTAGGTCAGGCGACACCAATACATCTGTCTTAGAGTGGCCTCAAGCACTTTGCTCACAGAATAAAAATGTTTGCCAAGCATGCAGGAGTAGCCCATACTCCTAGGTAAGAGTATTGTCAGATGAGCTGTGCTTCTACAGCTTCCAGGCAGCCTGGGATGTCTCTGTTCCTTCCTCTGCACCTCCCGCATGGTGAGAAAGGAATATACTATCTATTATCCCTATTTTGTAGGCACAGAAAGTATCTCTGTTTTCACAAAGATCCAAGAGGAGTCTTTGACAAAGAACAAATTAAACTCCAGGATCCTTAGGTTAGTATCCTAAGGTTAGCATCCTATTCATTGGTTCATTCTTTGTGGTTCAGTCTGTCTCACAGTTAAGTTTTTCCTGGATATCTGTTATAATATTGAGATTTATTTTTTTTTAGTGGTCCACTCCTCCTGGTTATTAAATGATGACACAAGCATTTGAGATGTGGTTTAAACCCAGCCGGTAACAAAGCACCACGCAGCCGCTCACTCACTCCCCCCACCCCGGCCACGGCCCCAGTGGGATGAGGAGAAAATATAAAGGCAGGCTCGTGGGTCGAGATGAGGACAGGGAGGGATCACTCACTGCTTATGGTCACGGGCAAAAGACAGGCTCGGCTTGGGGAAGAAACAAAATCAATTTAATTTGTGACCAATCGAATCAAACCAAGGATAATGGGGAGTAAACCCCAACCCGAGAGCAGCTTCCCCCCCGCCCTCCCTCCTTCCCGCCTCAGCCCCACTCCCGGTTCTCTCTCCCTGGGGAACAGGGGACGGGGGCTGGGGTCGGTTCCTCACCCCTTGTCTCTGCCGCTCCTTCCTCCTCAGGGGGAGGAGGACTCCGCGCTCGGCCCCTGCTCCGCCGTGGGGTGTTCTCCCATGGGAGACAGTCCTCCACAAACTGCCCCGGCACAGGTCCCTCCCGCAGGCCGCAGTCCTTCAGTCCCAGGCTGCCCCAGCGCGGGCTTCCCCAGGGAGCGGCGGCCATCTTGGGGGGCACCCACCCCCTGCTCCCAGGGAGCGGCGGCCATCTTGGGGGGCACCCACCCCCTGCTCCGGCGTGGGCTCCTCTCTCCCCGGGCTGCAGGTGGGCATCTGCTCCCCCGCTCCCCTCCGTGGGGATCAACCTCCTCCCCTCACTCCCTGACCTCGGGATCTGCACAGGGGTTCCTCTCACACCCCAATCCCCCGACTCCCAGCAGGTTTCCCCTCTGGAATCTGTTCTCCCAGAGGCGGGTCCGGCTCCCAGCCGGGGAAGCTTCCAGCAGCTTCCAGCAGGAGCCGTCCCTGCCGACCCTCACCCGCCACACAAACCAAAACCAGCTTGGTTGGTCACTTTTGGAGAGATAAGCTGCACAAATGAGAAATGGGGCATTTTCCAAGAGGTTGTCACAAAAGTCATACCACAACACAGGGGAAAAAAGGAAAAAGAATCCTTTACTTCCCCTCTTCTAGCATGTTTACTTCATTTGGGTGGTGAGGAAGAGCAGAAGTTCTGATGGACAATCCTTTATGTTAACTGATTTCTAATACAGAAAGGAAGAAGGAGGAAGCACCTCTCCCTCCTGCAATTGTGTATTGGCTCGAGAGACTGTGTGTGAGGTGAAGGCTTTTAGGTACACTGTGTTTGTTATAATTATGTGGGTTGGTGGAAATGATTAATCCACTTTACTCAACACTTACTAAACCACCTCTAGCATACTGTGTCCAGTTTTAACCCTCTCACGCATATAAGAAGGATGTCAATAAAGTTGAGTAAGTCTAGCGAAGAGCCACCAGGGTGGTGGTGGGGTTGGCACAGAGGACCTGTGAGGAGCGGCTGGGAGAACAAGGCTTGTTTAGCCTGGAAATAAGAAAGCTTAGGGTGAGCCTAGTGGCAGCCTTCTTGTACCTCTGAGGGGTTCCCAGGAAGATGAAGCCAGGCTCTTCAGTGAGTTGCACAGCAGCAGAGCAAGATAGTGGTCATAAATTGGAGATACTCAAAACCTGACTGCACAAACCTCTGAGCAACCTGGTCTGAATTTGGTGTTGAGATTGCTTGGTGGAGTGGGGGGGGTGCACTGAATACACTAAAGACCTCCCAAGGACCCTTCAAGCTCAGTCATTCCATGATTCTGTTATGAACGAAAGTGCTTTTTAGATGAATTGGGACTGTAGATATGACTTTTAAATTTAAGTCTGGCGACTTCTGTTTTCAGTTGGAGGGGGGAATGCAACTTCCCCTGGCTGTGTTAGTGTTAGAAGGAAGGGAGAGGATGGTTGCTGTTAATTCTATTAATCTTCTCCACACTGGAATCTAATCTTTGTCTTCATTTTATGAAGCTACTGGATTATAAAAATTGACTTAACATCTTACTTGACTTTCTTCTTTCTGGCAGATGAAGCCAAGAAACATTTCTTGGACTGTCAGTAATCCCTTTTGAATTCAAAACCGAGGTTTTCTTTCTCTGTGCTGTAGCATCCATCTTATAAGTTATCATGAGCTCTCTGAGAGACGTACTTCTTCACTATTCTGAATGGTTTGAGATTGCATATGCAGACAATATTGTCTGTCTTTTACCATGACCGTTTGGGTGGAGCAAAGCTCTGCTGGACTTCAGAAGAAATTAAACCCTTTAATAACATCCAACTTTGTATTCTGCCTCAGCCTACTTGGTATACATGCTGTCTGTAATGGTCAACTTCAAAATCCACTGGGGAAAAACTTGAGCCAAAACAGAACCTAGGAATGATATAAACATTGCCTGCATTGGTATGGATCTGAATTATGCATTGCACTTTCTATCTTACCCATTTTGCTTTAGATTTTTGTTCTTCCCAATCAGAAAACAGTCACTTTTCAAGTATTAAGTAACAGACTGGGATGCATAACCAGGGCTTGTTTGTTTTGTTTGTTTTTTTTCCGGTAATTGATAGTAGGAAACACATTTCTAGGGCAAAATGCAAATGAGGCTGTTATGGGAAAAATGACCTTTTATGTAATTTAATTTGAAGTTGGTTATGTAAAGTAATTGCATGAACCTTTTTGACTCAGCTTGGGGGATACTGGGATAATATTGATTTAAGCAATCATAACATCAGGGAAATGAGAGAGAAATACTTTTTCCTTGTCTTCCTTCCGAACAGGGTTCTGTCATTTAGTACTAATAGATGCGTGCGGTCTAGTTTTAAATAGTATGAAGAACAGTGTTTCCACTCCTTTAGCTGTGACTTAATTTTATAGCCATTAATCCTGTTTTACGTTCACCTTATATAATTCAGCTCAGTGATGATAGTGATAATGGAGAAGTATATCCCAGGTTGAGCAGAGAGATTTGGGAGCTGATTTACATTTTATGGTGGAGATGAAATCTCTGTAGTGCAGGAGTCTGCAGTGATGACAGTAGGAAAGAGCAACGGCAGAACTTCCCACGTTGGAAGCTGGGGAACCTTTGCTCCTTTACACATTTCACTCCCTATGAAGGCAGCACTTGGAGAAATGCCCCAGAGGTAGCTTCGTTACTTTTCAGATCAATCTTCTGCGTGGTGAATGTGAAACGCTGCGTTGTTATATCTTTATTGATGGTGAATATTAACTTGTACCTCAAGACACCCAGTTGAAATCCTGAGGGGTGGCTTCTAAAGTAAAATAATACTTGAAGTGAAACAAAGGTATCACTATCAGGAACGTTTGTGTATTTCCAAATATAGTAATGTAATTGAAAGCTTAACTTCAAAACTGTTTAAAATTCTGCTGAGCGTAGCAGCAGAGCAAGAGCAGAAGGCAAGGGAAATGGGACTGGAGTTCAGAGAACTAAGGCAGGACTGACAGCAGTCAGTCTTGTGTAATAAAGGTAAATTGCCATCCTTAGGAAGCAGCCTTTAATCAAGCTTTCGAGGTATGCCTCCAAAGTTATGCTAAGGACATTCTGTGGTAGGATTGTATATTTACTGCCAAAGACCAAAACCTAATTTTGGTATGTTCTTGTTAACAGTTTATATTATCTCCCAGAAATCCCACATTGGATACTACAGTCATGATGGGTTTTCTGCTTGCCACATCTATGCCGCAACTAATGCTAATAGTGACAAATAGAGAAAGTGGATAAATATTTTTTTCGTGTTTGTGATAATAAGGTGGTGAATGTAACTCTTGATCAGTTGTTAACCTGTTTTAAATTATTGACCTTTGTTCACTGTTTGGAGTTTGATTTCTATTGAATATACAGGGAGAAAATAGTTTTAGCAGCACAGCAAGTGCAAGAGCAGTTATTGATTTTATCCAAGATGAAGGTCATGCAATAAAACCTTCAAACTGGGATCTTTCTAGTTTTACCTTGTTCCTTTATATGAGTTGATACCAGCAGTGTGTGTTGGAGCAGGTGGGAACATGCAGTTTTGGTCACTCGGACTTGTCATGGGTGTTAGGCAGGGTGACTGAAAAGCAAAGGTTTTAGCATAGATTCCTGATGTATCTTTAGCTGAGACACGTAAACAAATAATCAATTTTAGATACAGCATTTTGGAAAAATGATCGCAGAGCTTCTTCACTGTGTGTAAACAATTGGAAAATCAGCACATTTCAGAGCCAGATAGTTGATGTCATTGCATTGTATAATTATTTAAGGCTTATATATACACGTGTGTGTGTGTATATACACAAATAGTACAGAAGTTCAGCATTTTTTGACTTTCGCTTTGCAATCAGTTTTTCTAGTAACTGGCAAAGGAAGGATCAAGTTTGTTTCTCAAGCCAGTTCCTCAACCTTTCAGCATTTGTATTTCTGCATGCATTTGTTAAAGTGAAGAGTTTCCATTTCAAGGCAGATAAAAAATAATAAATACTGAGCAAAGGAAGCTGCAGTAATCTTTAGCCAGAATGTGTTAACGTGGACTAAATTAAAAATAGACTGATGCAGAATTGCTGGCTTTTGTTATTTTTAAATTTTTTGGCCTGTGACAGCTCCTTTTTTACTATTGGCTGGAACTGTAATGAGTGTGTTTCCATCACCATGGCATGTGATTGCATTGCTGAGGTAGACTCCAAGCAGCCTCTTTACCTATTCATATTTAATAAGCCCAGTGGAGTGATGGGTCCTGTGCAGAAGACGTCCTGTTTTGAAATCATGCACTTGTTACTGTGAAGTCTGCTCCAGTCCTCTTCAGAGGGCTCCATTCTGGGTTTTCTAGAGGATTGTATTAGTCTTGTTTTATGCTGCTGATAGAAATTGTCACTTGCTGGTGACCGGTACTGGGGCACGTGAATTAACATTACATACAGTAGCACTGAGGTGATGGGAGAGTGGAGATGTAGAACGGAGCTGTGTAACTGTTTCTCTGCTGCAGGACTGGAAGCGAACGTGCCCCCCTCCCCGCCCGGGTAGAGTTGCTCAGGGAAATACAGCCTTCTAAACCCCTTCCCCTCCCTCTTCCCCCATCCCTTCATGTGAAATCCATACTTGCCATGGATGATGGCATTGGTTGTGATACATACATGTAAAGCACTTTTTGAGAGCTGTGTTGTACCTGAGTTCAGCTGAGTCTTTCAGTCTCAACCTTTATCTTTTTTTTAACTTTATTTATTGTGTTATCCTCCCCCATGGCTTTTTGAAACACGCTTGCTTTCATCTGTGCAAAAATCTCTCTCCTGAGGATAGTTTGCCTCTTTTTCTCCATGACAATTCAGCTTTGCACTTCTTGTCCTCTTCTACATCATCTTTAACTTCCTGCTACTGCCTTATGGACTGGGTATTTTACTTGTCCTTTTGCTCCTTCTCACATCAGTTTTGACTGTTTTACTTCTCTGGTGACACCAGTCTTGGCCACCTATTTGCCAGCTTTTCATACCAAATCTGTGTTGTGTGGTTTCTAACCTAAAGATGGGAAGGGCAAAGTTCTGTCACTGTGCTCTGTCTTTTAGCCTGCTGAATGGACAATTGAATTTCTAATTAACCTTCACTTTCTGCAACAAGACCAGGTTGGGAGAAAACCTGCTTCCAATCACCCTGCTTTGCACCTTTTTGTCCAAATCTTTATTAGCTTGCCTGCCTTCAGATTGTAGGCTACTTTGAGCCATTTTTCTGCTTACGAAGTGCCAAACATGACTTTGACTCTGTTAGTTGCAAACTGATGATTACACATAATGGCACTAAGTGACCCAGGGCTGACAAGTAGTTTTATCCCCATTTATTTCTGGGGTTTATACTGTTGCGTTATCCCTTTTGCTTGGAAGATCTGTAGCCTTTGCAAGGTAAAGTACTGAGAAAGAATGCTGTATATTTTGAGTAAGTTCTAATGTGCAGATGGATTCCTTACCAGCATGAGGCACAATATGTCAACCAGTGACATTTCAGTAACGAAAACAAGATGCTGCAGTATCGTTCGGTTTTTTTTCTTTCAGTTGTCAAATTGTTTTTAACAGAGATACCAGTGTTAGCAGTAGGGCTGGTCTGTATGAAAACATGCAATTTAAACTCTGAAATGCAGAGTGTCTGCTCTGCTAAGCCTCATCGTAATTCAGAGGGAAAAATGTAGGTTTCATGTATAAGGACTGAGCAGTGTCGTCACTGGTAGTTGTTACTTTCTGTGTCTGCAGTACCTAATTTTTTTTTTTTTAACTGCTTTCTGAAAACTAGGACACAAGTTGACAGATCTTGAACGAAGAGAACTACTGGCAACAGCAGCGTCTTTGTACGTGGCTGAACAACTGAGATCACAGCGATTTCTAGGGACTCCAAGGTAAGTTTGTTTCTAGGAACTCAGATGTGCTGATGCGTTTTGTTAATGGCATCTTCTCATGCATGAGAGACACTGGTGAGAAACTGCATGGTTTCTTAATATAGTCTGTTTTTTCTAAATTCAAATGAGTTGTGGCTCACATTTCCCTACTCACACAAGTCATACGTGATTATTTTTATTCTACATATTAGCAAACTAATAGGCGCAAAAATGTGTTACAAGCCAGTACAGTAATTAATGCACATCAGGAGTTTCATTAATGCAAAATGTTGCTGCATTAGTAACTAACCACAAATTGAGCATCACAAATTTCCCATGTGCCCTTTTGAAGCGATCTAAGCACTCTGGGATAATATGAATATTCAGCTACAGAGCTTTAAAATATTGTGGATTCGTGAGTAATTTGCTACCTTGATGAAGAATCTTAATAGTTTAGGGTCCAACTCTAAAAACACTTCTGACTGGTAAACGCTGGAAGAGTCAGCACCTTGCTTTAAGTATGTTTTTTGGTGTTCTTGTTTCCCCACTCCCTCATTCTTTTGGATAGTAGCTGCTAGTAACCTAGGTAGTACTGTTAACTGGCCAGCCATTGCAGTAGCTTGTGTCAAAATACTAACTCACTTCTTCGGCTTTTTGGAAGAATATGCTGCTTTCCTCTAGCATGTTTTGAGCTTTTGTTGTCCTCTGGCCCATCATTGTCGATGCCTTGAGACCTTCTATTAGAACAATTGAATTTGTGAAACTTGCTTGGGTAGTTGGTGTTTGCAATGCTTGTTGCAACAGTGAATCCTACCTTCAGCATGACTCTTTCTTCTTGCCTCACGTTCTTTAATGTAGTTGCGTGTGTGTGTGTTTGTGTGAGAGGGAAGTCAGAATGCAGGATAGACATTATTCACATTCCATGCCAGTGGTTTGACAGTGTATTCTATTACTGATTTTACAGTGGTCAGGAATAAATCAAATGTGGTTTCAAGAAGTCTTTATTTTTATTTGTACCCACAAAGATAAATAGTACCATATGGTGTTAAAAAAAAAAAAAAGAAAAAAAGAAAAAAAAAAAGAGAGACTTAGGGCGAGCATAACGGCTTTGTAATATATAGCATATGTAGGCCTAGGTCATTGCTTGCCTTATGCACCTATAGGGGAAAATAAAGCACCTTTTTATTTCCTTCCAAGAGTTATATCTTCCATACCAAATGGCATAAGGAGAAGAACAGACACTCGAAGGCCACTGTTCCCTAAATAAAAGATGAATGAGGGAAAACGAGGAGGAGCTTTGATTGTAGTTTTTACTGGCAAGCATAGGAAGTTCAGTAGTCTGGTACAGCTATAGAGAAGTAATGGATTACTTTGTACTTAGAGAAAGGATAGGAATTGTTGATTTGAGTTGTGATTCTCAAACTGCTATTGTATTCCCTGCTCTGATTGGAGATTTTTTCCCTCTGGCCTGTAAAATGTTCTTACTTGCTAAAAAAAAAAGGACAGGACTCCAATTTTTGAAGAATCTTTTATGTTTTCTTTCTATTGCAAGTATTTTCTTTCAGTACTAGGTGTTTCTGCATCTT
The DNA here is from genome assembly GCF_947461875.1 of Haliaeetus albicilla. Taxonomy (NCBI): domain Eukaryota; kingdom Metazoa; phylum Chordata; class Aves; order Accipitriformes; family Accipitridae; genus Haliaeetus; species Haliaeetus albicilla. The sequence continues at coordinate 6,224,691 of NC_091497.1, read as the reverse complement.
AATAGAAAAGACATATACAACTATTTTAACTGAGATATCAGATATGCAAACGAAGTATTGCATTGAGCAATCAGGCATGGTCATTCATCTCTTTTTGTGCTGCATTAGGGGAAAAAATATAGACCCCTGCTTTGAAAAAAATTAGCTTATTTTTGGAGTCTCAACTCCCTAGCATATATTCCTCCTCCATGAGCAGAGAAGGCAGCAGAGTCTGACCACATGAAATTTCTAAGACTAGATAAAGGTCTGATTTTTCAGATTTTAAATGGTGAAGCTAACAAATCTTTTCAGTACAGGGAAGATCACTTTCTCTTGCCATGATGGGGTGTACTTACGTTCAGCTCAGCTGTCAAAGGATGGTCTTTGCTGAGGTATATGCAGATCTGGAATGAATGCTTCAGATGCTGAGCTTTAAAATTTTCTCCAAGTGGTGGCCAAGTGTAGTTCTTATTGAATAGGTCACAGTTTCAATCCACGTATATTGTTATATCTACTTGTTTTAATGATAGTAAAGCTGCCTGTTTGAGGCCAAGTAAGGACAAGATAATGCAAAAAAGGCTTACTGGTAAGTTACTTCTGAAGCAAACCAAACCTGATAATGATACCCTTTCCTCAAAATCATGCAGCTCCTTCAGAGGAACAGTCAAAGAAGCGAAGGCAGAATGAGGTCAAAGGATTGTGCAGTGTCCTGGACGGTGTTCTCCATTCCTTAGAGCAGCTAGTGGACTCCCTCTAGAGGGGACTGAGGACTGTGGAGCATACAAGTTACTGCAGTCCCATCAAGGATCCTTCATGGCATGTCCTCAACTTACCGAAACTGCATCTGACTTGTTTTTGAAGGTGTTCCATGTCGTGGGTACTTTTTAGGGAGCAGGATTGTGGCCACAGAAAGCACATCTCTATTGGTATGACTGCAATCTGTTTGAAAAATACTAGTAAACAAAAAGTGCAGAGTAGGAACCTGTGCTACTGGCAACAAACCAAAAAGGCCAGTTGTAATCTTGGATGCGGTTCACTGTGGCAGAATTGGGTGTTTGGAGTCTGTGTGAATTTTAAATCCATGTTGGAGCATGTAAGCAGATTAGACAGACTGCACGCTCCAAAGTTGATTCATAACATTGTCCTAATGGTTTGGAAAAGTACATTGACATGTTGATCATCATCTTAAAAATTTCAGCTCTCTGGCACTATTTATGTTGACAGCATTTTTTTTCTTTTGCATGCACTGAAAGCAATTGAGGAATTTTTGTGTAAGGAATTGCACTGAAAAGTAGTATTTTGAAATCATGCATTATTTCTTCTAAGCTTGTCACAGCTGTCAAATAGACAGTTTTCTGCTGAACTTGAGTTATATGCTTTTCTTTATTTTTTGTTTGTTTTCTTTTCCCTTTTGGGAGCCATATTTGTAATATGCATTCTTTTCAGAACTGTAGGGGTATTTTGGGTTCCCTTTTTTCCCCATGATTTATTCAGCCCAAGCTCAGGATTGTTATTCTAGTCATATAGACAGAAAGAACCATGCTCGAAGTCTTCACAGAAGCTCCACCTTTCACTGTCAGGGCTACTGAGACTGTAATCAGATGAAAGGCAGCTGAGCCAGATTAAGGAATTGTTGTCCCAGCCTGCTTCTCCCTTGGTCTCTGGCTTTCCTCCTCCTTCCCCAGGTACGCAGGTGTGATTGTGTGTGGAGTTGCTTTCTACTCTGGTTCTGCTAAAATGACCTGTATTAGTATAGAAACAGTTTTATAATACTTTAGATCATTCTTACAGAACTAGGTTAAGTACTCATGACAAGTGAAATTATTCTGGAAGAGCTACAAGAGTAGGAATGTGTAGCAAGGAGGAGGAGGTGAGCAGAGGATGGCTCATAAAAGGGGTGCAGAGGTGGGCCTTAGCTCTGTGCCACAGATCAGACTAGTAGCAGTCTCATGATGGGGGTTCTCCTCTACAGTTGATGATATTTGCGGGGATGTGACTGGAAAATACACGTTTTGCAGTGCCCTGGGTGACTGAATCATCAACTGTAAGGTTCTTGCTGGAACGTGCTCTGATGATCAGCGAGCTGTTGCCTCATTAAGGATCAAACACCCAACTTTCTTCAGCTAGCGTCAATTAGATGTGACCCCTGTAGTGGGATTCTTTGTTGCAGTAGTTTGTGTGTTGTGGAGGTTAATACAGGCCACAAGGTGAAGGCCAGTTTGCCTTTCCTGTGTTAGAATAAATTGTATTATGATTTGGGTGGAGCACTCACAGGTGAGTTTCCACTGTCTGCATTGGTATGTGCCCCTGGTCTCACCAACAGTCTCCTAGGAGTAATTCGCCAAACTTTAGCAAGAGCAGCTGCTGGAGACCTGTGCATGCTCAGTTACAGGAATACAGACATTTACTTTGTTATGCAACGAATATTTAGAGATTTTCTGTGTTTTTTTTTTTTTTAATTTAACTGGTTGTTATTCAGCCAGTTTTCTTGGGAAGAACGTTGTTGTGGGGTGTGTTGTTGTGTTTTGGTTTGGTTTTTTTTGTTTTGTTTTTTTTAAAGATGATTAGCTAATGAAAATCTTGGTATTTCGTGAGCCAGATACTAATGTGAATATTTCACTGTTACATCCAGATAATAGGGGCCCATGTTTCCTACAGGAAAGAGCCATGAATGATTGATGATTGTTTCATTGTTCAGCTTTCAGTTATTTTACCTAGGACTTTTCCTACTTACTCCATAGTCCAGTTTATTGTGAAACTGGTGCCACCCACAGCTGCTGAACAGATTTACAGCATCTAGTAAAATCCCAAGGTCTTCTAGACAGAACTCGATCTTGTTTCAAGTGGAAACATATTTTGGCTGAAGTGAATCCAGCTTATTTTATGTCTGTTTGATGTAGTTAGCCTTTGAGACCAAAAATGATGTTGTACAGTTGAATCTTCACATTTTGGCTTCAGGCTTGTTTTCATTAGTGGGTTGGGAGGGGAATAGGAGAGTGACTCTCCAGGTGTGGCTACATCATGCTATCTCATGGGTCTACTAATGTGATGTTTATACTTCTAAACCCAATTGCCTACAGCACTTCCTATGCGTTGCTTGTGTTGGCTGCTAAGTGTATTTTCCTAATTTTGCTATGGGTTTTACCCTTTCATCATTTATGACTTGGAAAAAAACAGTGAGGCTGCATGCCCATATTACCTGATACTACATGCAAAAAGATGGTAACACATTGGAAAATATTCTATATTGCTAGCAAAAAACCCTAAAGGTTTTTCTTGCTTGTGTGTTTAATATAGAAGACTGGGATTAGGGAGTCTTGAGTTAAACTTCTAACTGTTCTTGTGGGACCTTAGAGAAGTCAGTTGGGTTGGGCCTCGGTTTACAAAAAGGCAAAATGGCCTTAATACTTTACTGCATTATTGAGGTTTTGTAAATATTTATTTATCAACATGTATAAAGTATTCTGAGACCTAAAGTGGATGATGCTTTCTAAGCATAAAATAATACTTTCACAGGATGGGTAAGTGTATAGTGAGAAATTACAGATAAAATACAAGCAAGTTTTTGTCAAGTTGTGAAGTAGCTGGGCTGAATTTTTGTATGTTCTAAAATTCTGAAAATCCAGGGGTCCAGTGCAGTGGACATAACACGACTGGTGAACTGCAAGAACAGAAATGGATATATTTAGCTTTTTATTTAATGAATTATTGTAGGTTCACGTCTGGGTTGATCTGGTATAGATATATTGATGTAAATCCTCAGGTACACTTAGTAATGACTGTTCGGATGCCTGCTTTGCTTTGCCATTGCATGATTAGGGCAGCGAGGGAACCGCTGGGAGAGCGGTGAAGCCCCGCACCTCTCGGGCATGCTTGCTTTCACATAGACTACACCTATTACCCTGCTGGAGTCTGGGACAGAGCCAGCTCTTTGCCAGCCTAGGGCTTCCCCATATGGAAGGATGGTCAGCTGCCCAATAGGAGAGCTTTCTGGCTCTGCTGCACTGCTGGAGCAGCACAAATAAGGTTATGTTATACTGATTTTAAGAAGAAGGAAGATGATGTCAGGAAAGTTCACTGGTGTCATCCGAACTGGCTGCTTGGAAAGAGGGAGAGTTCTTCCTTGCAGCACAGTTACAGGCGCTGCTGAATTGTCTCAGTTGCATTACGTGATTTTTATTCCACGCCCCTGAACCACAGTAATAATGTGAACAGTTATTGCAAGTACAGCTAAATATTTATACTTTGCCTTACCCTACAAATACCCTCTAGTGTGATATAAAGATAAAACACTTTGTTTTCATTTGGTAAGGATGACTAAGTCCAGCCCACTTGTGGCTTTCTTCATTCCCTCACTTTGGAGTTACACAGTCATCCTTAGCTCATGAAAATAACGCTGTCTTATCCTTACTGTTCTGGTCCCCTGGTCAACAAGTCAAACATTCTTTTCATGATTTACAGTTATGCCTTTGAAAGTCCTTGATATGTTTATGTAACTACTGCAGCTTCAGACCATTATTCCACCGTGGTTTTTTTCTTTCCCCATAGACTAGCAAGGTACTAAGACTCTGTTCTCACTTTTTTCATGCAATATCCTTGTTTATAATGAGCTTTTCTGGTTGTGACAATTCTGTCTTGTCTCTTTAGGTGTTACTTAATGTTGTTCTTTTGACCTCTCATAAATAATTACTTTTTTTGGTAATCTTGCTTAATCACTGCTAAACCAGCTGCCCTATATAATATTCTAGCTGTCTTTAAAATCTGGTATTATTCACCCTTCTACATTGTTCATTTGCTTATCATGGAAAGAGGATTATATGTGCTAGAGACAAACAAGTAGATGCAAATACATGAAACGGGTACTTTTGGCCAGTGGAAATGAACTTCTGTGTAAAATACAAAAGTTGAAGTAGGACATTTCAAGGCAGCATTTATGACTGTTTCTACAGAATGTATGTATCATTTTTTCCTTAATTGGATTAAATTAATGGAATCAGAATTGATAACATAAGTAATACCAGGTATTTATGTAGTAGTTCGAAAGCACAGCCATTGTTCCATATGATTTATGAACAAATATTGCAGAAACAGAATGGTCTGTTATGGGAAATTTTCATAGCCTGTCATCCCTATGTCATTGGTAGGGAAAAAGGTGTCCCGGGCACTCAGGAATCCACTCTTGCTCAATTTTTAGAGTTGATAACCATTATGAAATCATTATGAAGATAATCATTATGAAAAGTTTGAACCTTGCTGAGCATCTCTTGGGAAGATCCCCAAAGCAGCGGCATGCATCTTGCTGAGGTGATTGCTGGTGGGAAAGCTGTTCACCAAAGTAAATGGACCTGGCTAAGTCCCTATGTTCATTTTTTATTTTCACCATGTCTGCTGGGAAAACAGCAGCTGCTATAGGAGCTTTATAGCTTCTGTGGCTACTGTTCACTTAATGTTGAAACTTGAATATATGTAGTATACATATGTGAATGTTTTCTGTTGTGCTCCCATATTCCTGGCTTTTTTAGTTGTGAATCTGGCCCTTTTCTCATCCATGCTTTGCTTACAACCTCTTCTACTGCAAGATCCTCTCTTTACCACAAGGCCTCTCTCTCTTTCCTTTGATCCCTTTTATAAGACCAACAATTCTTTCCTCTCATGCAGGTTTACATCTCCTAAACATGTTCTTTAATATCTGTTGGTGTGTAAAAAGTGTATGCATGAAACCGTAGAACTAACAAGATGTGTGCTAATTGCCACGTGCTCTCTGGTCTTTTTAGAGCTATTTTTAGCATGGTTTTTCCTCTCCATCTGTGTATTTTATTTGGAGTTTCGAAGGGCATAAATGAAGTTGTGTTGGAGGTTTTTATGGAAGGGCAAAGTTTTTCTTGACTTTGTGGGACTCTAAGCTTAGTAAATGCATGTGTGACTGCATTCATGTGAGAAGTTTTACTGGTGTTTCTTTCCTAGGATTATTAACATAAAAAAGATGAGCACGAACATCAGCACCTTACCTTGTGAAGTTCCTTGAGGCACTGGTTGTGTCCTGCTGTTTGTGTAGTGTATAGCTTATTCTGGATGCTGTTGCAGTAGAAATGCTGTCAACAAAATATATGGGAAGAAAAAGTCTCTTAGTCAATATTGTCTGCATACTTTTACATGTATGTGTCTTGATTTGTCCATTCTTCAGCATGCTTGCTTCATGGTTCACAAAGGCTGTAGTTAAATGTAAGATATTGATTGAAGGGATAGATAATTCATTTATACCTTTGTTATTGAGTATTACAATTTTCAACCGTTTCTTTTTCCTTTGATTCAACTGCGAAAGTGGGATGGGACACAGAATGGCCTCATTATTGTAGGAGTATTTCTCTGTTCCCTGCAATGATTCCAAAAGCTCTTGCACACTTCATCAGTATTATTGTAATTCTTTGGCTGCAGGATATTTGGCAGCTGTTGCACCCCACTGGCAAATCCTATTCAGACTTCACTTCCATTCACCATTGCCATTGGAGAATTGATTTCTCTCTCCTCTGCTCTAACCTTTCCCAATTCATTTTGGATTGTTCAATGTGAAACATTTTAATTTCATATCATACAGCCATTCAGCTCACAATCCTTTTTTAACCTGTCACCAGGGTAACAGCATAGCATGCTTTCTTTAGGCAATCAAGTTTTTATTTCACATGCTTAATGTTGCATTAAATGTTTGCATTTTGTTTAACCCTCTTAAATACTTTGAACTGTGGATATATTTTGCAGGGTAATGAAGTCTCTGATTTCAGTGTCAAGTCTTCACAGAAACTGCCTTACTTAAAATAAAAAAATAAGAAATCAGAAGATGAATATAGTAATGAGAAGATTATTAATAAAATCCCAAATGGCTGAATGAGACAAGCATCCATAGAATGGCAAAAATATTTTTCTTCTGGAAAAAACCTTCCAGAAGCTTATACTATAATCTTTAGACCTACACTTTTGGATTACTTTTACCTGTAAGTGCTTGTAATCAAATTAATGCAAATATAGAATTAACCATGCGATAACATGACTTTAAGAAGTGAAATGTCTGGCCTATACCTGTCAGCCTGCTTCAGACTGCTTGCCAGATATGTGTGTGGAACTGTAAGCTGAATAGCAAGTGATTTATGTACATAAAAATTAGATTTTAATGGGATGATGCAATTGATTAAAGAAATACATAATTTTTAAGTGTCAGTTTTTCCTGTACATGTAAACCATCATGGCATGAACAACAGGCTATGTCCACCTTGTAGGAAATGAGAATAATAACGAATTTAGAGTACTTTATTATAGATGATTACAAAAATAAAATGGACATTTTCATATTTGAAAAAGCATTAATTTCTTATAACTGTGACCTTACAGAGCAAGTCCTGCTTGCCTTCATAAACAAATAGGACCATCTAGGTTTTCCCTCACCTCTTTAGCTGGAATTTAAAAAAAGTCTGTAATAGATGTCCTTAAAATACGCAGAATTTCATATCCTATGTCTATAATTATATAATTAGAGGTGTAGTGTTAAAGGCTTTTTATCTGTCATGTTCTAGTCTCAATTCTGTAGGTATAAAAGGTGTCGGGGGGGGGGAAGTATTTAATTTAACGTAAGTGAAACTTAAGAACATGGCATTGCAAATAAGCCCAGACTTTGCTCATTTATAATGAAATAAAACCCATATAATGAAAGCACTAATAATATGCATTTTAACACTTAGGAATACTAATTTTACAAAGCTTCTTATTTGCAAAACAGATCATACGTATCTAGCATTATTTACAAAACAAATGCAGAATATTTGCATTACTGTACTAGCTGGAGTGTTTGGGTTTGCATTTGATACAGCTCTTTTTGAGGAGACAGCTGCTTATTATAGATCAGACCCATAGAGTTGACTTTTGTTAGAATTTTTCTTTCAACAGTGTATAGCTAACTATACAAGGATAGAAATACAGTTTCTTCTATTAATTTCCAAGCTTTCTGTCCAGTTTCTTTTTTTCTCAAGTTGTACTATAAGCTACCAAATATTATTACCTGCCAAAAGAGGTTTGGCAGTGTTTTGTTACTGAATTTTGCCAAAAGGAGCCAAACATATGGTAACAGTTAATTTATTGGTTCTTCTAACCTCAAGGGAACTCTTACAGAGAGCATATTACCTTTTTATCTAACATATTTTAAATAAAAGAGCTGTTGGCTTGAAATTTGATATGCCAGTATAGAAGCTGACCTTCAGTGCGGTTATGCTCAATTCAGTCTTGTTTAAGGGTGAGATTAAAAGTGTAAACATAAACGATTGAGCTAAGACTTCTTTCCTTTCAGCTTTTAGAGAGGCAGGTCACTTCAGCATAGTTTCAGAGTGTGTGTGTGTGTGTAAGTGAAAATATTGAAGAAACAGTTTCACGAAAAAAATGAGTTCTGCCTTTGTCTCAGAAGTCTCGGAGAGCTCTTTCTTCACTTTCTTGTTAAGATATTTCCTGCTATGTGCATTACCAAGTGATAATAAAAAAAGAAAGTTTTTCATTTCTTTACATGTAAGACCACAGGCCCATTTGTTGCTTTGTGACAACAGATTTGTGTAATTCTAATGGGAGAAGTATTTGAGAGGTAACATTGCTAATTGTGCTGCTATTCACTATCTTGGAGTTGAATCTCATGCCTGAGATTTGCACAACTCAAAATCAGTGGTCTGCTACCTGCATTTGAGTAGCCCTCTTTGTTCTGCCTTAGATGCTGTATATTTTTGTCTTTATAACCTGGTGTTGTTGTGAATCTTATATGTTGGATATGTCGTCATATTTCAGGTGGGGTACTTGGGGTAGGTGGTGCCTTAAATAAAAAAATATCCTGATTTCTGTTGGCTCATAGTAAGTATTCAAAGGCCTGGGTATTTTTCCCTGCATCTGTGTTGAGACTGCTCAGGTGACTTTACCTTTTGTGATTATAGCTGATGCTTTAATATTGTTCACAGACCATTCTTTAGTGGTTTACTTCTCTGTGTAATTAGATGTGGTGCTTGGAGTTTGTTTTGGCTGTGGCTTCCCTTTACCATGTGTCTTCAAAGCCCGTAGTCTGAGAAAGACTGAGCAGGAAAGAACAGCACAGGACCCGGATCTTTTGAAACCAGGGATGTTTACCCATTGACTTAGAAAGGAGATGATGACAGGTCTTTATCCTGTCTCTGTGGTGCTTAGTAAAATTAGTCTTGCTGCAGTTAGCAGGATGATACAAATAATTTATTTGCCTATTGAATTCCAGATTTAAAAAGCACTTCAAAAACTCTGGGGTATTTGTTAGATTTTATCCTTCCGAGGCTTTAAGCTTCTGTCTTTACCCCAGCGTTGTGGTACATGTTTCTGAGGCTCCTCTCTCTGCCATGGGTGGTGATCTGATACACCTTGGTCACACAGTAATGATTTTCTCCAGGCCCTGCTGCCCATTTTTGTACCAGACACTGACATTTAAAGCAGCTCCTCATCTAGCTGCACCCAGCCCTTAATTCCTTCAGATGAGGGAGATGCCATAAACCAACAGCTTTTCTCTGTTCGTTTCCTTGAACTAGTGAGAGCACTTCTCTTCTAAATCCTATGTTTTCCCCGCATCCCCCTGCAAGAAAAATCCCTTTTTCTTGTTACTTATACCCTCAGGCAAATCACAATAATTTTAAGATGTTTACTAACATTAAGTCCACCTTATTTCTCTGTTAGCTGTGACTCTTTCACTCTCTGATCTCGGACATTGCATGTCTGCCTCTACCACAGGCTTCCTTTTCCCAGGTCTTAACATCTATTTTAAGTGAACCCTTCTGAGTGAATACAGTGAATCTCTATTCCAATGATTTCCAAAATCCTGGTGGTTTTATGGCCATTTAAGCTTCAGACTCCTTACACTGGGCATTGCAGCACCATTCCACAACTCTTCTCTTTGAGTTCCTCAGCTTTCAGTCATTCGTATGCGTCTTCCCAGAAGCAAGGGTTAGCGAGCGCTGATAGCATTTTGCTGTTTCACAGTTTAAAAAAAGTTGGATTGCCATGAGAAATTGTCATGTTCACAGCCTGTAAAGGGTGGAGCACAACTCTTCAGAGGCAAGGCTGGCTGGTCTCACAGGAAGGCCCAGAAGGGGCTGCAATTATTTGCATTTTAGAGAAATCATGTTGGATATGGATGAGGAGAATTTGGGCTTAGAGAGAACATGTCATGGCTGTTGTGTATGGATTCCCTCAGCAGGAGCAGGAAAGCACAAAGGAAGGGTTGGGGTTGAAGGCAAAGTTGTGAGAACAGTTTATGAACATCTTCCTAAGGTATCTTCTCTCAGCTGCCATATGCTACTTCTGAAGGTGTATTTTGAAAATGCTTTGTCTCTTCCCTTGCTATTTGTTTGCTTCTTTACTGACGATTGGTAGTTTTCCATCTAAATTTTCAGGAGATACCAGTGGGCATAGTTGCAGACACTGGATCAAAGCCAGTTAGGTACTGTATGTCATGTCATGTTTGTGCAACGGTTTTACTTTACATTTTCTGTTCAAAATGTGTCTGCTTTTTCAGTGTCAGAAAAAATAGTCTTGATGTTCTTTTTGAACATCCTCTTGACCACAGACAAGTTGTTTGCTCATGGTCATTTATAGAATAGGAATATTCACAGAAAAATATAGTTTTACATACTAGCTTATTAAGAAAGAATAACACCACCATCTTTTTAAACAATGTGTAATCATATTCATTAAGTACTAACTGGATGCCTAAGAAATCATGTTTAAAGAAAAATGTGTTTTCTATAGCTTATAAAAATGTACCTATATGGCATATATTATATATGGGTCATGTTATTTATATAAATTATGCGTGTATGTGAAAAATGTTTTATATTTAGGAAATTTATTTCTTTGCTTTGTGAATTACTGAACTACTTTGATTACTCCTAATTGTCTTGGTGAAAGGCAAGGAAGAAGAAGGAACTTCTAGTTAAGTACATCGTAAAAGTGTGACTACTTTCTTGTACTGTTCTTATACCTTATTTAACTGTCTGCTATTGATCATTGAATATTGGACTAGATGGATATTTGGGCCACTGAATATGGCCATTTTTATGTTCCTGTGCTATATTGATCATGATTCTCCCAAAAGAAGCAAAGGAAATCTAAGTAGAAGACCCACTTTGTGTTAAACTTTATGTGCAGTTGTGTTACTGCCACTCCTTGGGTCCATCCCACCTACACAGCCTGGCTTCTCTATTTCAACCTTAGTTAGCAGAAAGATTAGTGCTAACTCAGTATTAGTAAAAGTCTCCTTTACTAATACTGAGCATGAGGCATGAGCTGTTACAAATTTTTTGTCCTTCACAATCGTTCCTAGTTTAACTAATAACTTATTCTGAAATTCTTTCATTCACATCTGATGTGTATAACTTCAGCTAAGTAGGAAACACGCAATTTTTTTCTTATTGGCTTTCTTCTCTTTACTTGTGAGACCATAATATGAACAATGGCAGATGTCCTATTAAAAGGATGAAAATATATGGAGGGCAATAGAGATTTACCTTCTTTTGAATACATGTGACTTTAAGTAATGATTTGAGCCTGGGTTTCTGTGGCCCAGATTCATAGTGCCCAAGTAATGTAATAAATACAGGTAAGTGTCACCTAAAGGTAGTTCAGCCTATCTAAGGTCTAACTCATTGTGGAGAGGTACCTTTCTCTTTTTATTAGTTATAAAGGGGAAAGATGGTTAATATCAGGTGGCAAAAGCTCAGTGCTGTGAACTCTGGATGTAAGCTGAAAGTGCAGAAGATCTATTGAAGGTAATGTGAGTCAGTGGAGCTCTGCTATATGCTATAATTGTCTAGACATGAGGAATTGGTACTTATTGAAGATATGCATGTTTTATGTTATCTAATATAATTTTTAATGAACTCTTGGGGTTTTTTCTCATCTGCTATTTTTTTTCTCTTTAACAGAATTAGTGGCATTAATTTGTTCATAGGATGCTATTGCAGAAGTAGAGAACAAAGCTTTAGAATCTGTGAAACGTGCCACATTTTTTACCTGTTAGGGAGAGGAAGTAGCTGTCACGTTGCCTGTTGGAAACTGCTTTGAGTACCTCTAGTCAAACACTCTAATCCCATTTGTCTGTGGTTTGGTAGATACGTCATTGATATGTTTGCTGTCACCCAGCACTAGTTCTTGTGCATGCAGTAAAAAGCATCTTTCTGAAAAACTAGCCACTGTCTAAGAGAATATATTGTTGCAAATTAATCGCTGCTCTTGGCCAGCTTCTGTTTCTTACACTACAGCACATAGGATGGCTAGTAAGGGAGAAGCTGACCATCCTTTTCTGGGACTTTTTTCCATCCTGAATGTGCATTCTATGTATTTTCTGAATTAAGTCTCATATAGAGGAGAAATCACAACAAAGCAAGTATGATCAGTACAGCTGTATTACAAAACTGATCTCATTGGCATGAGATGGTTAAGGTCTTGGATGTACTCTTTCGGTTCTGCTGCAACCAAGTTTGCAGGAGGTGGTAAGCTCTGTGTGATGCGTGAACTCTGACAATACTGTGGAACCCTACTGAAATCTGGGGCAAGCATTGTGTTTTCCAAGATGCACAAAAAAATGAGTAGAATTCTGTTTTAAGTAATGACCTTTGGGATATTGCATATGTGACAGGCTTCGGAGAGACCAAGTCAAATTATGGTACTACAAAGTGTGGCAGAAATTCCATACTTCTGGCAATATGATCTGGTTAGTTCTGAGGGGACTGACAGATCAAAAGGGGACTGTAGTAAGGCTTAGGTGAGAGACCTAGATGAAACCATTAAACACAGGAAAGACAGCATTCAATACACAGTTATTGACAATAACCTCAAAAAGATATTTGGAGGTGGTGTCCTATAAGAAAGTATTTTCAGTTTGGCTCTAGGACAGTTTGTTGCGGTTTTTTTGTTAGCTTAATAAAATTTATAATTTTTCATTAATCTGCACACCATGTTCCCTGTGGGCCTTGAAGCAGGCTGATGTTCTTACTCCCAGTGCTGTTGCCAAATCTCCTCAGAAGTTGCCTTATTCTGATGTCTTTCCTTTTCCCTTGACTGTAGTAGTTGTCTCTCACTCCTGATCAGTGCTTCATTTATTAAAGTTGAGCCGGTGCTGACAGGTTTCACTGTATTTGGTCTTATAAACTTTATTCTTTAAAGAAATGTTGCATTTCAGTCAGATGTTACAGCCTGTAATGGTGGATATGACAGTCTATGGGTGAAGATGTGTATCTCTGAATAAGAAAGAGATAGATTAAGGGTTTTTTTGGGGATTACCCTTGTAAATTACTGATAGAGAAATGGTGATGTGTTTGAGAAGATATTATATAACAGGATAGAGGCAACACTAGAATGTCAGGTCAAGGTTTTTTTTCAAAATGGAAGTCTTAAATTTGTTTCTAATATATGTATTTTGTCCTCCAAATTGGAAGAATGAGTTTTCAAATGTGCTGCACTGTACAGTATTCTCATTGCTTTTAACTGAGAGGAGCTGGCAGGTGCTAAGCGCTTCTTAACTGTTTTTTACTGAGGCAACTGAATAAGGGGCTTTGAGCCTGAATGGAAGTATCAGGTTTTTGTTTACCTTTTAAACTATGGCCCAATATCTAAACTAAATTTTGAGCTTATGATTTTGAGGGAGTGCAATTGCAGAAATTGTCATTAGGGTCAAAATCTCTTTATGTGAATAAAGGATTCTTGAATATTTAATTAGAGTGTGTACCAGTACAAGTTGATTTCCAGCTCATGATGAGGAGCTGTTACTCTCATTGTATGCATTTCACTTTTGATTAGTTCTAGTCCGGTCCTGTGAACTGAATGCCCATTTGTGGCTGGAGTGTGCTGGGTGCAGTTCTGAAGCCTGGATTTCTTATGTCTTGCATCAGACGGGAACCTGGTTCCTGTGTCCTAAGTGTGTTCTGCAATGTGATCCAAAGCAGCGTTAAGTGCAGATGATTGGGTTAATTTGCTTTGAGAACTACTCCTGATCTGAACTAAAACACTGATGTTCTCACACCCACTGTATGTTGTCTTGATTACTTCTGAGATATCATGCTTTCCAGAACTTCTATGGAAAAAGTGAGTGAATAACTGAAATTCTAAATTCTGACAAAAGAGATAACGGATTAAAGCAGCAAATGTATTTTGAATTCAGGTTTACAATGGTTAGCAGCAATTTAGTTCGAGATTAGTAGGCTACAAGTCAGGCAGATTTCACTACTGGGATGAATATAGCAAGCCTAATGCGGGGTTTGCCTGGATGTTTCAAAAAATAATTGAGTATGGATAGTCTTATATGCAGATGTAAAAACTGAATGACTGTTACATAAAATCATAGAATGGTTTCGGTTGGAAGGGATCTTAAAGATCATCTAATCATGGCAGGGACACCTTCCACTAGACCAGGTTGCCCAAAGCCCCGTCCAACCTGACCCTGAATGTTTCCAGGGATGGGGCATCTACCAACCTCTCTGGGCAACCTGTTCCAGTGCCTCACCACTGTCACAGTGAAGAACTTCTGCCTTGCGTCTGATCTAAATCTACTCTCTTTCAGTTTAAAGCCATTATCCCTTGCCCTATCACTCCATGCCCTTGTATAAAGTCCCTCTCTGGCTTTCTGGTAGGCCCCCATTGAGTACTGGAAGGCTGCTATAAGGTCTCCCTGCAGCCTTCTCTTGTCCAGGCTGAACAACCTGAACTCTCTCAGCCTGTCTTCATAGGAGAGGTGCTCCAGCCCTCTGATCATCTTCATGGACTCGCTCCAACAGGTCCATGTCCTTCTGATGTTGGGGGCCCCAGAGCTGGACGCAGTACTCCAGGTGGCGTCTCACTAGAGCGGAGTAGAGGGGGAGAATCATCTCCCTCGACCTGCTGGTCGTGCTTCTTCTGATACAGCCCAGGATATGGCTGGCATTCTGGGCTGCAAGCGCACATTGCTGGGTCATGTTGAGCTTCTTGTCAACCAGTACCCCCAAGTCCTTCTCCTCAGGGCTGCTCTCAATCCATTCTCTGCCCAGCCTGTATTTGTGCTTGGGATTGCCCCGACCCATGTGCAGGGCCTTGCGCTTGGCCATATTGAACTTCAGGAGGTTCACACTGGCCCACCACCTCGCAAGCCTATCAAGGTCTCTCTGGATGGCATCCCTTCCCTCCAGCCTATCGACTGCATCACACAGCTTGGTGTTGTCGGCAAACTTGCTGAGGGTGCGCTCGGTCCCACCGTCCATGTCACCAACGAAGATGTTAAGCAGTGTGAGTCCCAATGCTGACCCCTGAGGAACACCACTCGTCATTGGTCTCCACTTGGACGTCGAGCCATTGACTGAAACTTTGAGTATGACCATCCAGCTGATTCCTTATCCGCCAAGTGGTCCATCTGTGAAATCCATGTCTCTCCAATTTAGAGACAGAGATGTTGTGCGGGGCAGTGTCAAATGCTTTGCACAAGTCCAGGTAGATGATGTCAGTCGATCCTCCTGTATCCACCAACACTGTAACCCCATTGTAGAAGGCCACCAAATTTGTCAGGCACAATTTGCGCTTAGGGAAGCCATGTTGGCTGTCACCAATGACCTCCTTATTTTCCATGTGCCTTAGCATAGTTTCCAGGAGGATCTGCTCCATGATCTTGCCAGGCACAGAGGTGAGACTGACTGGCCTGTAGTTCCCTGGGATATAAGTGCTACTGGATGATGCTAACAGAAGAGCTGTATCTTTTACCTTACTGCATCACAGTGATTTATTCTGAAGCTCTTTGAGCATTAAAAGAATGAGATAATTATTGTAAGACTATTCCTATATAACTGCACAATAAGAGAATTAGTAAGTTTCCTTGTTCAAGGAAATACAAGAAAATTTGTACAGTAAAAGGAGTTTGTCATTTTCCTTTTGTGGAGTGTATTACTATTACAAGTTTTTCTAACTGCCCAAAGTAAACTCTTATTAAAAATAAAGGGTGTTAGAGAGAGCAAAGTTGTGAAATTAAATACTTTAATGGAGGAGAGATAGTGCAACATTTTATTTGATGACGAAGAGTTTTTCAGATTTTTCTGTAACAATTGTCAGCATGCACAAGTCAATATTGTTGACTGATCTGATTAAAAACACCTGCTTGCAAGTAGTTTTTTCTTTGGTAAATAGTTGTGCTGATTTAGGACAGATGGTTTGAAAGAACAGATCAGAAGCACAGACTTGTAAATTATATGGAAAATAAATGTCTTTTCTCTGTACTTGTGAACACATGATTTGAATCTTCCTTGCTTCTCATCTCACAAATGCTTGCAATGAGACAAGGAGCAACATCTCTTATCCAGCGTTAATGCTTGTGATGTTTCCTTTTCCAAGAGAAACCGAATGTTAAAGTAGGAGAGGAAATGAGTTTCAGATACCATGTTGTACATTTATTTATTTGTAATTTTCAAGGTATGCTGGCGTCTGCTGAAGGACTGGGCAGTCTGACCCTCTCCTGAAATTGAGAGATCTTGGGCTGTAATTGGAGCTCATAGGATTGCTTTGTGTTTCATCCAGTTTGTTAAATGCAAAGTGCATAGAAATTTCCTGGCATAGGACAAAATGCCAAGACTTTGTCCCAGAGGATGCATCATCAGGCTGCAAAGCTGCATTCTCTGAGTTTCCATGAATCTCTCATTCCTTCCTGCCATCAGCAGGGTAGGATGGTGAGTCCCCTAATGTCTACCTGGGCCCTGGATCTTCCTCTTGAGAGATTGGGAAGTAGATGTGAACCCTCACAGGCTGAGGGAGACTGATAACCTAAATCTTTCATTCTCTGGATGTATGTGCTGCAAGCATGAATTCGTTATGGTAAGTTGGGCAATAACAGCAATCCTACTTCCTTTGCCTGATAGCCTTAAAGCTAGAAGAGCCATAAAAGATTTTTCAAGAGGCTTAGAATTGTTGATACTTGCCTGCATGCTTGGAGGGCACATTCTCCTTAAGGCTATGGAGACAGCTTTGGCAGAGGAGCCCCTAGTTCCTGCCCCCCTGCCAGGCTGCCGAGGAAGGTAGTTGGGTTAGGGTGACTCTCTTTGCAGGACCCGACCCCTGCGTGCTTAGAGACCTTCAGAGTGGAAGAGGGAGAGCCAGGGTGAGCTCAGGTTGTCTGCAGGGTTACTTATCAGTTAAATGAAGATGAAAGGGGTTGAGCCGCACACTTAGATCTGGGTAGCTAAATTCACCCTAGATTTATAAGACCTACTGTTTCTTTATTTGGCCTTGATCAGTGGTGAAGGCACTGGAGGTGTTCATTGGGCACTAGATTGCAGGCCCTTATGTCAATGCAAATCACCCAAAAGGCTTCTGTTAAAGGAAAAGGAAGCATCCAGATGTATGCTGTTTTGAATGAAAGCACAGTGCACTCCATAGCATCCTTTTAAAGCAGTGCTTTGTATTTTGTAGTTTACCTTCCATGTAATTTATTTTTTCCCTGTGGTCACTGTTCAGATAGAGTACAGGGCTATAAATATGCATATTTGTTACTGATCTAAATGTAATATGTAAGAAAATGTAATGTAAAACCATTTTGACATAACCATTGAGTAATTCTTTCAGCCTTTGTCTGATCAGCTGGCATACAGGCTAGTGGAGGTTATTATTTTGTATGATATGCAGAACTATAATTTACTCTAATGATGGTGTATTTTCATACTCTTGGTGAAAGGGTTATATGTATACATATGCACACATAGAGCAGAAGGAAACCCCATTTTTATGTAAAAGTGCACATGATATGTATAGATGGATCAATCTGAATATATGTAGAAAATGTGTGTGAATAGATGTAGAAAATATTTCAAATTGCTGAATAAAATATTCCCAGATTCTTAGGTTCCTTTCACATAATTTTTAGTTCTTAAAATAATCCTGTGAAAGTGCTGCTTTTGTCTTTTCTGTGCAACGATGAACTTCTATGTTGGAAAGTGTTGAAAGTATTCAGATAGTAAAGCTTAGATTTTTGTTTTGTTTGGCAGTACACTTCTGTTTAGAATTCTTTTAATCTATCCATTCCCTGCTTTTATATTCATCTGATAGTTGAAGGTTCTGTGAAGGATATTTCTTTGTATATGAACTTATTAAACCAATAATGCTTAAAAACATGAGATTTACTTCCTTTTTTCCTTTTTTTACATCATAAGATAGGCTCTTGTTTGAGTTGTTAAATTTCTATTTGCCTTTCTTGAGTTTTTTTTTGGGGGGGGAGGGCAGAGAAAATAAGAAACAATTTATATGGTAGATCTAAAGTTTCATTAAAATTGCTTATGCCCTGTCCCAGGCATTTTAAGTGGGCCATCTGTCTAAACATCTCTCCATTTTTTTCTGATCATTTCCTCGACTTATTCATGAGCCATGGGAGGGCTCCTTTGTAGTCTCCATGTAGCTGGTTCAGTCTACCCCCACTGAATACATCTATGTGCTTGCATAACATATCTTTTCACAGTGCTGGAAATTCTCTGAACTTGGTTCAGATGAATGGCCCACTTTCTGAAGGTCTTTTTTTTCTCCCCCTGCAAAGATTTGTATGCAGAAACTGACCTTGGTGGCTACAGAATCCAGCACATTATTCTTGATCATTTTACAGGCCACCAGCTGTGAAAGTTATGATGAAGGATTTCTTAATGATTCTTTGACCATTAACATTGTTTTAAGTCAATATTTCACTTTTATTTAACTGCTGAATAGGTAATTGCACAATTGAAAAACAGCTTTACAGAGTGTCATATAATGTGGTTTTCAAATGCTTGTAATCTTTCATAACGGGAGAATTTGTTATGATAGTTCAGCATTTGTGTTTACGTAAAGTATTATGCAGCAAATATATCAGAAGTAAAGAGAATTTGTAAGTTTTTTCCCCCAGTGTTAGAACTCACATTTTGAATTGGAAGTAAAAAAAATCTATACTCAATTTCCTGACCCTTTAGGAGCTGGTGACATTTATCATAGCTCATTACATCATCAACAGTAATCGGGAGAGGGGAGTTTATTTGCCACAAACTGCAGAAAATGGTAGTTTTATTGAGTTCCTTCTATCTGATTGGTTGATGACAATCAAAATGGACGGGCTGGGGCAGAGTTATTACTTGACTTGCTTTTGTGAATGTCTGTTTTCTTTCTTTACTTGTTTTTGACTAGAGTAGATAATAGTTTAACTAGCTATGTTTTCCATGAGCACAGTAAGTGTGTGTTGATCTAAAATTTTTAGCAATTGTCTGCTTTCCTCACTGAAAACTTGCAAAGAAAGCAGGGGCTGTAATTGCTGCATTATTATACAGTATCTCCCTCTCTCTCTATCACGGCAGTTGGGGGTGAAAAGGACATAATACACTGTGCAATGTATGAAATAAATTATGAGACCATGACATCATTTGTAGTTGAAAAAACAGCAAAAGAGGTTGAAAATGAATAAATAACTAAGCAGGCAAACACTGCTGTTTCTCTTCTTGCACCATTTACATGTTTTTATAACTTTGATGCTTTAGAGTAATGCCTTGATGACTTAGAGCCAGGCCATGACCATACTCTTCACCTGTGCCCTGATTGCTCGTGATACGTCCTTTTAGAAGGCAGTATGGAGTAGAGAGGTTCAGAACTACCCATTTCTGTATGGAGGGAGTTCATAACACCCTTCTCCACCCGCCTTCCGTCATTGTGGCTGCGGTGCTGCCTTTGCTCTCTCCTCTTTGTGTGCAATACTGCTGGCAAGGGACAACAGCGCACAGCTCTCTGTGGCCCTGATTCCCATTCACCTGGCACTCATCTTGCTGCTAAACTTGAGTTTCTTCCTGCAGTCGGTGATCTTTATAGGTAAAGAAAGTATTTTTTTTGATGATATGTCATTTGCTAAAACTGGGAGAAGAAAGGGAAGGAGTGTTGAACCCTATGAAAGACATATTACGTGGATTCTGAATCTAGGGTTGGAGGGGAAGTGCCTTAAGTTTTTGTGTCTTTTATGATGGTAAAAATGACATTATTTTTTCTTTCAGTTTTTTTTTCTGTAAATAGAATATGTCAGATTTCAGCCAAGTATGTAGAATTTTAAAAGCTACACATTTTTGAAAATAGCCAGAAGTTTGGGGAGTTTTCCATGAACTCATGGAAAATACATTCAGAAGTCCAGATGTTTTCCCTTTGGAGGACTTAGAAGAGTTCTCAGCTAAGGAAGCAAGCTTGGCCAAGAACAAAGAGATTATTTCCCATGCACTGGGACTTCTCAGACATTAAAAAAAAAACAACCCACAAAACAACAACAAAAAAACCCACCAAAAAGCCCCTTTCTTAGCCTGATAGAAACTTCCGTGTTTCTAAAGTAGTTCACAGACTTGAGCAACTTCCTTTCATATCCAAGGAACTTGGACTTTGATCCTTAGTTTTGGACTTTGTGATCCTTACTAATATGAAAAAAAACCCACCCACCCTCTGAATCCCATCAAAATGGAGTCTACTACAAGATAATTTATTTGAAAGGAATTTGATTTAATGAAGAAAAAGTAGGATAATTATGAGCTAATGTAAGTATCTGTCTTGGCCGGTGTAGCTGTAGGTTACAGTTACAAAGTCACAGGCGCTTGATTAGCAAAGCTGAAAAATGTCCCTGTGCAAATGGATCTAGCAATTCCAGGAGGGAAGTACAACTTGCCGCGTGCTTGGTATTAGATGCAGCTCTGGACCTTGCCCTCCTGACCACCAGTGTTGTAGAGAGAGGAATTATATGCCTGTGTGGCTGTTTGAAACCCAGGCGAAGCAGTGATCATAGTCATGCCTTTCAAGAGGCATGCATCCTGTTTGGAGATACACTTGACAAAGCTCAGCAAGACAGGACCGAACAAAAATAATCCCTGCTGGAGAACAAGACTGTCTTTCCTTTGATGGCCAGCAGCCAGATTCATGAGGTCACTTCCAGTCAAATGCAGTATGAAGCAGGGCCGTGCCAGCAAGGTTGTAAGGAATCTCATGCCACCAGTGAAGCGATCTCCTAAGCTACATTTGGGATGAGGTCTTACCTCTTATACAAGAAATATGAAGTTGCTATAAACCACTAAATCCTCTTGGCTGCTGCA
This sequence comes from Haliaeetus albicilla, assembly GCF_947461875.1. NCBI lineage: Eukaryota > Metazoa > Chordata > Aves > Accipitriformes > Accipitridae > Haliaeetus > Haliaeetus albicilla. The sequence goes on along the minus strand of NC_091497.1, from coordinate 6,203,599 downwards.
GGGGAGTGCCGTGGAGAATTTAGCCAGGCCCTGCCAAAACCCTGCTACATTCCTCCTTACTGGGGCTCTGATACCAGGAAGTGCAATGAAAACATCGCTCAGCTTGCTGCCTGCTACCTGTGCAGGAAATTCCTGTTCCTCTTCTTCAGGAACTCCCGTGTCTGCCGTGTTTCCTATCAGCCAGTCTAAACGTTTTGGTCACATACAGGAATTTCAAGATGAGGTGGTGAGAAATGTCATTGCACCCAATAAGACATAGATATTTCCTCAGATTTGTTGTTTTGACACTTGTCACGGTATATTAAATGCGAAAGGTAACACTCGGCATTGTTAGTATGGGAACAGGTTATTTTCAATATCTGTTTTCATGAACTTTATGGGTAGTGATAGTTAGAGGTGAGCTAAGATGTTTGGTGAAATCTGGTGTAGGCCTTACTTGGTGTGGATCCAGAAGTAACTAATGATAACTATGCATCTATTTGTCTAGCTAATATGTTTAGTGTTTCCATTTCCTCTTTGCAGGCACGTTGCAAGGCACAATTTTTGGAAACTCCTTGCCTAACTAGGTACCTGCACTTGTACTTGCTTAGATTTCAGGTGTCTAAAAACCCAATCTCTTAAAATAATTGTCAAAATCCTTAGCAAGTCAGTGTGTTATCCTTGGCTCAGGCAGATCGTTTCTCCTCCTGTGGCCTCTGGAGGCCTCGCAGGTGCTTCTCCCTGTTGATTCCACAGGGAACCTGAGCACTCCCTTTGGGGACATGTGGTTCACTGGGCACCTGAATCCTCAGGAGGATGCATGTGGCATAACACAAAAAGATGTGTTTCCAAGTTTTAAGACTCTGAAGGCTGCAGTAACATGGCGTAGTAAGCTCTATAATGTACAATAGATGAACATCATAGCAGAAATTATCCTTCAGAGGAGACCTAAAGGTGATGAAGTTACTATCTCTCTAGATTTCTTACAGAGAATCTAAACATGTGTAAGAGTCAGCGTGGAAGAAAAGCTATACCAAAATAATGTGTCTTTGTTTTAATGGAGTGTAAACTCCACCTTCGTACCTTCTCTTTAGGCTATGTGGTGTTTGCTGATACTAATATATGACAACCACATATCAGAAAAGTTGTAACATACCTTTGGACACCAGTTGTTACAAGAAAGTGGAAGAGACTTGAGAAGTTAGGATGAGGAAACTGAAACCGAATATATATTTAAATAAAATAGCTGAAAATCACTTGTTTCACGCTGAATTTCCAAGAATGAAGACTCAGGTCTCATTCTTTTGCTGTCAGGTGTGCTTCTTTAAGCTAAAGTTGAAAAGATTCAGGTTTCTTGTATTACCTGGTAACTGGTGCAGCCACAGAATGCTGCAGGAATAGGAATCCTGCATGTGGGCTGTGATGATACATCATTATTTTTTCAGTTTGCTTGAAGGGCTCTGTAGATGAGATACTCTAAAATGTATATTAAGTATAAAATTACTTGTATTACTTGTTTGGCTGAGTCTTTTGTCTGTAATTGGCCTTTAATGAAGGTTTACTGAGAATGAGATGAAAGGAATAGTGATTATATTTTGCCCTTAAAAAGAATGCTCCAGCTATCACAGTTGCTATTCTCCTGCCAACCCACTTTCTCAACTGCTTTTCATCCTGTTTGAGCTAATTCTGCAGCAAGCGCTGGCTGTATTCAAGAGCCTCCTATAACTTTATCAGCATACCCAGTGCGTCAAGGCAATCTAGAAAGAAAGTAGAGTGTATTTTCTCCTTATATGCCATTTGACAGAAAAAGGTATTTAGTATTTTTTTTTCAAGTATGCTCTCCAACTGTGTCTATAGATTAATGATATTTTATATCCTTCATGACCATCCTATGAGGCAAGTGCTTCTGGTTAAAATGGGAGAAGCATGAAATCTCTGTTAAAAATTCTTCTTCCGTCTGTTTCTTTTTTAGAATTCCTATTGCTAAATCAAAGCAAAGTAGCTGGGAGCTCTCTGTACGTCTAGGAGATGGAATTTACCCAGTTGCAGTTTCAAAGGATGGCTCATCATTTTCTGTAAGTTCTGCTCATTTTCTAAGAAATTCAATGTATTGAGTCAATGTGTATTATCCTACATACCTACTAAAATTCTCTGTCAGTGACCAAACATAGATGTTTTTTTTGCCTTGGGTAGGCATTGCTGTGAATTACAAAACAAGACTCTCTATGTTAATTAAATAGTGCCAGCATACAAAGATTTTTCTCTGCTCATGCTTGTGGAACATTTTTGTATCTACTTGTTTATTAAATTAGTTTTCTAATTAATGACCCTGTTTAGTGTCTTGTTTAGAAGTAAGGTCTTATGCTCTAGTGTAGATATGTGAGAGCAAGAAAATAAGTGCAATGTCAACAAAAATTACAGAAGCTTAAGTTGGTGATTAAAAAACAAATCAAAGAATCAAGCAAATTGAATGCGTAATCATACTGGAATGGAATTATTCAGCACCTCAGTGGTAAAACTGTATATGGTCATAGTAAAATGCCAGTGTTTCAATATGTGCCTAGGTCACTTCAGATGACTGTGTATAAACTATTATTTTTACAAATATGCTAAGATAATTACTTAAGCACTGAATGTTGTCAGCTTGAGAGGCAGAAAGACAGGCCATGACAGTATAAGAACGGTGATGCTGTGTTCAGTAGTTCAGCTGTTCAGCAGAATAAAGTCAAGACAAGCTGGTTGAATTGGGAGTATTGAGAAGGTAGATTTATAGAGAGAACTACTTTTTAAGTCTGTTAACGGTAATTCCATAACCAAACTGAGGTGTGGTTTTTTTGTTTTTTTTTTTTTTTTTAATAGACAGTTGACTTGCATAGTATCTGTTGACTCTTGGGCAAAAGTATTCAAAAGGGTCTGAAGAAGTCAGTTTTTCTTAGAATCATTGAAAAGCAGGACCATGACGAATCCCAGAAATCCTCTAGTTTACCTCTGGCAGCTGTTTACTCTTCTTGTGTGTCTTCATTGAAGAAACTTCTGCAACATCTGCCCCATGATATTTTTTATAGTAATGATGTTCACACCCATATTACATTCAGAATCATGAGATTTCTTTGAAAAAGGATATTTAATATTTTTAATATTTCTTACAATGAAGACAGTATTGTTTCAGTGATTCACTTTTGCTTTGCTCTACTGAAATTTCAATGTAAAAGACATGATTTTCTGTTGAAACTGGTCATCTTTTTAGGTGGTTATTTTCACTTACGTGAATTGAGGTAATGAAAACCTAGCTGCCTTTTTTTTTTTTTTTTTTAGTCTTTTTGTTGGCCTAACTGGGGCAAGAAGATGCCTAACCAATATACTTTTTAACACTACCTTTACCTCTGTCACAGTATTTTACATATACTCATGATGAATGTGAGAGTATGAATAGAGAGCAGCCATACCTTCTGTTCCATGTGGATCATAGATCATAGGTGCACTGTAAGAGAGATACGGAGAAGATCAGTTGTCATGGTCAGCATCTTTAAAAATTTTCTCTGGCAAGTGTACTACTTTAAGTGTGAAAGAAGGTGGTCATTTTAGTTGTAGTTATTTCTTCTAGAAAGAATTCTAGGAAGTGTTGAACAACTCTTTACTCAGTACCTAATATTGTGTTGCTCCATGGCACTCAGCCTACTTGTGGAATGGTGCTTCAGGAGTGAAGGCCATGTCTGCGTGCAGCTTTTTACTGAATTACATTTATATAATGGCCCTAACAGGCATCCCATGAACTTGGATGCAACCTGTTGCTCAAACAACAAAACGTCTCTGCCAGATTTCAGCCCAATTTAGAGTTGGACTGGCACTGGCTTGTGTAACAGAGTTAGCCCTTCCCAGGAGTAGTCATTGCCCCCAGCCTTCCCACCTTTGTGTTGCAGCGTCGCTATCTAGCAGCGGTCAGCCTGGAGCTGCCTGCGGCTGTGAGGAAGGTGCGGGGTGGCTGCTGGTCACCGTGGGTGTTGCATAGGCCCTTTCTGCTGTGAGCTCAGAAATCTAATTCCTATAACTGGCGGTTTGTTTAGCACGGCTAATTACACAGGCATGCATCTGTGTGCCTATGGACGCAAGTGTTTTTCGAGAGATTTACGTCAGTTTCACTTAGTTACCTACGCTCTTGCTTATACTTTCAATAAATATACATCTTTAAATCAGACCGAGGAAGGTTTGCAGGCAGAGGAGGCCTAAGCATCCTTTCACGCTTTTGTCTCTATTGATTGTGAAGGTAACTGAACATACAAGCTTGTATGTGAGTCTGTCCTAGATTGCACTTGCAGCTGAGTTGTAAACTGCACCGTGTCTCTCCAGGAGGTACGAACTCTGAGACAGGATGCTGAACGTGTAATGCTGTTGCTTTATCATTTTAGCATACAGAAAATCATCCTGACCTATACCACAGTCCAAACCTGTGTCTCAGTTTAAATGGGACCGCTAAAGAGTTCCGATGTCTTACAGCAGTATGAGCGTTACAGCTAGTATAAGCCCGGTTTAACAAGGCATATGCGGAGTCTGATGTCTAGTCCTTCGGTTTGTTATTCAAACAATAACAAATAACAAATGTGGAGGTTCCTGCTCGTGTCCTTGCGTCCCTGCAGTGTGCTACTGCTGTTACCTTCCAGTGCTAGGTAAGGAGGCAGGAGCACCCCTGGGGAGCTGAGCACCCCCCCAGTGTCATGAGGGAAGGGATGCAAAAGCAATAGGGAGGAAGTAGGGGGGCCAGGTAGTGCCCTAAAGGTTGGGCCAGAGGGACTGGCGACAGAAGCTTTTGCATTCTGATTCTGCCCTAACCAAGCCTGTATACTTGGGGAGAGAGAATTCCTTATTTATTTGTATGTGGAAAATGCCTTAGCTGGTGAAGTAAATCACTGTAGGTCTATTTCACTGTGACCAGAGGTCTATCTCACTTAAACCTTAAGGTATAGTGTATTAAAATTAACTCCTGAGCTTGCGTTTGTAAAAAGCAGGTAAGTGGTTTTTAATACCAGGGTTGTTTAGAGTTACACTTATTTTTCATTGTTATTAGACAAATATCAGAGGACATGTTATTCTTTATTAATAATTTTCTTTTTGCTGGGGTTCTCCTGTGATTGTGCTACAGACAAGAGAATATAGGTAAATACAGCACAGTCAAAAATCTTCTGAATTATTATTCAACGCTTTACAATGGAGAAACAATTGCCTTAAAACTTCAAAGAAGAAAAGTCAAAGACTAGGAACGAGAAATCTTGTTTCTGATCAGGAGGTATAACATACCATCAGAAAAAAACTGGGGAAATTCAAAGCTTTCTTTATTAACTTTGCTGTCAGAAACACAAGTCTCACTTTTTGAACTTCTGCACTTACTTTTTGCTATTAAGTTGGTGTGACACGGGCTCCTGACTTTGTGGGTTGTGTCCCCTTGTGGCTTGTGACAAAGATAGCTGAAGCCGTGGTGCAGTTAGCTAGCCCAGTGGGAGGGCCACCTTCACATTCCCCTTCAGAAGTTTACTCCCGCTGAAAACTGTGCATTGCAGCAGCAGCGTTCGCATCCTGATTTACTTTGTTTACCACTGGGACTCTTCCAACAGTGACTCCTTTCTTTTTTTCCTTAACTTTTCTACTCTCGCCAGCCGAAACCTCACCACCTCACAGTGTGCAGTGCTTTGCTCTCTGTGCAGGGAGTGTGAGCAGCAGGCTTCTCCATGCTTCCCGCTGTTCGTGAGCAGATCATTCGTCAGCATCTCGGTCTATGGGTCATCTGTGGTTTTCTTCCTTTATCATGAGAATCTTAATGAATTGTGCAGTGTTAACTGCTCTTTATTTTTTTCAGGATTTTGACTTTTGTAACCATCTGTTTTTAACCACTTTATTTGTAACAGAGGTCCTTGATGCAGGCTGGCTTTAGGCCACGTGAGAGGCCTTGCTTCCCCAAACTGAAGGACTTAAAAGATAAGTGGTCAAGTGTGAGCAATACTGTTTGCCTGAAGCAGTGCAAACAAAAACATTAGTTTTCTTGTTTCCAGTAAAGGTTAAAAATTTTGAGAATCCTAATTTGATATTTTTTCTTTGGAAATAGAAGTAGCTCTGTTGTTATTCTGAAGCCAGCAAACATATACGCTGATCCTTAAGTTTGTATAAAATTTGTGTATAAGAATTTTCAGTTTCAGACAGTTGTTTCTGATGATACCCTATCAACATAACAACAAACACTTTCACAATTAAAAGATTCTAATGACTTGACTTGAGAATTAAAATTTAGCAACTTTGGTGAGATCTCCTTGCTTGTGTACCAAGAACTCGCCAACTAAATTAATGTAAATGTAATCTATTCTTTTTCTTTTGTTCTTTTTCCTATATATTAATTGCTAGAGGAATCTTTAAGCTAACTGCTTGTCACATATATCCATTTAGTTCTTTGGAGGACAGGTGGTCAGATTCTGGGCTTTGGTTAGTATTCTTCTTATGCTTAAAATTTTTCCTCTCATCAATGGAGTTAAAGATCTTAAAATCAAGATTACTGCTAGAATAGAATTTGAAGGAAGAATACCCTCCTTTACATGAGACTAATGTGAAACAGCAACAAACAGCCCAGAAGCATCCCACCACCAAACTCTGGAATCTTTTGTTTAGTTCCATTTCAGGCAGGAATCTTTTTCATCTTGCCATTTTCAATTGCCAGTCTGGCTACGAAATGTTTATTTTATGATTTCAGTGGTACAAAGACTTGATCCAGTTTTGCTGATGAAGGTTGGAGTCTGTTCTTTCTTTACAAAGCTTGAGTGTTCTGCAGAGTACCAAAGGGTGGGAGAGGCAAAAGCAAATGGGGGAACCTACATATATTAAGCAAACCTGGTAGCTGTGCGGTTTCCCTGCACCATACGTTCTAAATTGACCCTTCAAAGCCAGATGTCAACCACCAAGGATGCTCCGGCTCCGTGTGATGGTGGCTTTGTTGCCTATTTGCAGACTTCCACTGCTGGCTGCTCACAGCCAGTGTGGAGTCCCTTTGCTGGTGGTGTGCTGGATGGGAGCTGCCCTCCCCAGCCAGGTTCGGAGCAGCCCCTTAGCCACTGGTGTGTGTAGGACTTTGGTGTCACAGACAGCCGTGAACCAGCCTTCTCCGATGTGGGTGGATTTCATGTAGGTAATACACTTAAAACGTGTAATAAAAATAATAGCGAAGAGTGTAAGTGGCCTAAGCAAGGGAGAACATAAATATGTTGGACCAGGTATCCAATAATAAAGTTCAATTTATTGGATCCACCACTGTATAATTTTCATTCAATGAAGGAATGAAAGTTAAGTAATTATGGGACTGTAGTGCAATCTTTTCACTGGTATAACCCACCTTCCTTACTTCCTTCAATATTCTCCAGTTTTATTTTTCTGTTATGAATGTTACTCGAATTAGACAACTAAAGAACATTTTGTATTAATATCTTTGTGGTGAAGGAGGTGGTAGAAAAGAGATGGCTCAAGTGATGAATACCAGCAGTAAGTGATTACACTTTAGGAGATACAGTCATGTTTCTTTTTGTTTGAAGTTCGTCGCTATATGCGTAGGTTGAGGACCTAATTTTAGTTCAGCAAGGAATTTGTACCTGTATTTTATGCAATAAACTGCATTCTTTTGAAAACCTTTTTAGCATAACCCATTTTCTGATTCTTTGCTATAGTATAGGAATCCTCTGTATTGAGAATTCTTTATCGCTAATTTGCGTGATTTCACTGCAATTAATTGTTGTTGTTCTCCTTTTTCATGTTTGAAAACAGCCCTTTCTGTTAGGGTTCTTCATCTCTGTAGTAGATGCATACCTTCCCAGACTACTTAGCCTCATCTTCTCATCTGTTCAGTTGACAAAGAATTTCCAGATGTTTTCAGTTACAAAGTAGCTTCTTATCATTGAAGTTGTGGTGAATGAAAGTTGTTTGTTTTTTTTTTTTTAAAAGCGTAAGGTGAAATAGTTCAGAAGTTACTTTGAGCCTCAATGGAAATTTGATATATTTCCAGAGGGACCTGTATAGGTCAAATGCTGAATAAGAGGAGTAGAGCAAGCTTAATTACTTTTTTTCAGATTGCTACTAGAATGGGCTACCATTTTCACAAAATATTGGATCACTTCCTAAATTCAAATTTAAGAACAGGTAAATATAGTACAGACATAAAATCTTTGAAAAATTTGTGAAGATTGTTCAGTGCGGTGAGAGATTGATTAATGACTGTTTTTAGTAATTTTTAGGAAATAGCAATGTTTTTTCCCTATCTGTTTCATGAGAATTAAAGAGTTTATTAGGTATCTGTGTAGGTGGAAAATTGGCCTGTGTACCTCTTAATATTTGCAAGAGAAAACCTATTGTATAGTACATAAATGAGAGCATAAAAATACAAATTTAAGGCATTACCATCATCGTTATTTGAATACATCCTGTATCATCAGCATGGAGTCGATAAGTAGTTATCTGTATGCTTTAATTTAGTTAGTGAATTCATGTATATCTAGTTATGATTAAGTTTTGACTTCAAATTATAATGTAATAAACATTTAATTAGGAGAACTCTGCTGTATTCATTTGCTAATTTGTAAATTTTACGAATGAGGGGTAAGTTGATTTTAAAATTACTTCAGGAAATATTTTCTTTGTTTTGTAAATTCTCGTCAGCGGGAGGAAAAAATGCTTAAGAAAAATATCCCCCCAAAATCAAACTAGATGCAGCTGAAGTATGCAAAGCATCAAGTGTAAAAAGGAACAGTGTAATGTAAAATCAGAGCAACAATACAGAAAGCTGCTGTAAGCAAACTTAGTCCACATTTAATTCCTTAAACATAAATGTGAATGGAGCGGGATCATAATTCAGTGCATATTAAATTCTGTCTTTCCAGTAGTCCGTGTAGAAGAATAACATTGCCCAGCTCTATCAGTATAAAATTAATAATCTTGTTAAGAGAATCAATAAAATATGAGAATTATTATTATTACTAGTATTTTGCATTTCTGGTATGCTTCAGGCACATAATATATAACTAATTGGTCATACGAAAGAAATATGAGGGCTGTATTAATAGGGATGAAAAGCAAATACCTGTAGGAATTAAAAACAATGAGAGGGGTTGCCAGTAGAGATACAAATTAACATATATCCCCAGGATCAGTAAATGATTTTCTGGTTAGTCTAGTTCTAAATATATGTTGTTATCAGAATGTTATATATGTTATATTGTTATATGCATGGAATAAAATAAACTGTTACTCCAATGTCCTGTATTAGTTTGAATGAAGGGAAAGTGCACGTGTAAAGGCACAAGTGGAGGGAGCAGATCAGTTAGACAATCCTTACAGCCGTAAGCAGAAAACTTTTTCTGCCTTTTTCCAAGCGGTTTATATTTTACTTGCGGAGTAGCACACAAATTCTCCATTGCAGTACATGTGCAGTTGTGCAAACAAAACTCTTGATTACCAAGTTCTATAGGTCGTATACCTATAGAATTTATTGTTCTGGAGGTTGTGTACCTAGTTTTACTCTTCTAATTCAGGTTCAAATCCAGAGCGTTTTCTGTTTGTAAGACTTACGTGTTTTGTATAATGGCATTTTAATGCAGTGTGCATACGCTAGCCCTGTGGCGAGAGCAGAACCTGTGATTCCCACCCTTGCAAAAAGCACGACCGTTATCACTGGGCTCTAGTGGTGCTCCTGCTTGTTGGCTGACTCTGTGGCTTTACAGATCCTGCGTTCCTTTCTGTACAGTGGCAGATTTACTGGAAGGGTAGAGGCTGCCCTAACCTATCCCGATGGGGTGGGGACAGTTTCTCCTGTGAGGCAAGCGCTGTGTGCTTGAATCCTTCAATCGGAGGAGAGCATTGATCCTTGCGTTCTGACTCTCTGGGCAGGTGCTTTAATTGCTACGTTTCTGTGGCTGCTGACATGGTGTTTTTTAAATGAAAGTGGCCTTGGCCTCAGTATCTTGGTGTGACCTCAGTGTTTCTGGTATACATTTCCACTCTGCTGCCTTGAGTCTCAGAGAATTTAGATGCTGGGACATGTTAGGTGAGGTAGAGGTAAAAATGCTTAGGTAAATATTAAGTATACTTATACAATATTTGAATGTACTTGTATTAGGTGTGCTTGTGTGCTAAGCAAAAAGAGAAGCAGAGTGTGTCTGGATTGCACGTTTTTTTAAATACCATGCCAGTTTAGTAGTAAGTATGCATAAGGGACTGGTACAATAGGTGCATGTTTGCTTCGTAAAGAGAGATTTTTGGTGTGGGTTTGTGTATCTCGGATTAGTTTATTCACACAGTACTCCATAAGCATACAGAGAAATTATCTACAAGGTTGAGAACTAAAAATGACATGAAAAGTAATGAATTAATTGTGCGGTTTTAAATGTACTCGCCCCTCTGTGTCAGGGCAGTTTAATAGCTTGGTTATAGTAGTTTTTGGAGATCTGTGGTTCTGCTGCAAAACTCACAGTAACATATGGTCTGGCACTGGTATGTAGCCTACAAGAAATGTTTAAAAAGAAAACGCAATGAAAGGTCTGAAACGCTAAAATGTAAAATATTTTAAAAGCAAGCATAGTCTGTTTGGATATTTATTTTTCTTGTGTTAGACTCAGACTTCTCTTCATTGTTTTAAAGCATAGTTCTTAGAAGGCAGAGAAGGAGCTAGGTTTTTACAATGATTAATTCTAGATTACCTGATGAAGAGTTTTACTGACACAGGTGGCTTCATAGGATGAATTCCTGTGGTATGAAAATGGACACTATGTTCTGCCATGGGTCATGGTCCAATGATTCCAGGAATTCCAGTGAACAATAAGCTGAAATATAAATTAAATATCTGTAGCGATACAGAGCAATAACATACCATTTTCTTTCTTCAGAAAGTCTTTTTTTCTGGCATAACAGCATTTAATGTGTCCTGCCACCTTTCCAATCCTCCTGTCGTCTTTTGGTGTAAGACTGAAAGCTCCCTGGGGCACGGGTGTTGTCTTCAATTCATTTGTGTGCCATGCACACTTCAGATCCTGCAGCAGAATATTCATATCATTATTTTCTAGTTTCAAAAAACAAGCCTTAACATGAGCATCACTTGGATGCATTTCTTTACCATTGATTTTTGCATCCAACAAAACCGGAAAGAAAAAGCCCAACAAACTCCTCCCTGCCCTCAAAGACCCCTCCAACTTCCCAACCCCTGTCCCCAAATTTTGTAGAATGAATAGATTAAAAAATGTTGTGAGCTCCTCCTGCTGGTTCAGCAGTAGCAATAGTTACATTTAAAAGCAGGCTAATGCAATGTTAAGAGCCTAGCTTATTGCCACAAAAGCCATAGTTAACTCTGCAGCTCCTGGATGGTGTTTCATCTTTAATTCTGTTCTCTGAGCAAATCTCAACACATTTAATATTCAGTATGACACTCTACTTTGGGATCTCTTGATGCTTTGGCGTAGGGGGGAACTATAAGGTCGCTGCTTTGAGTTGCTTTCTTAGCTCTAAATATCTTTGCTGCTTTTTTTCCCCCTTTAATTTAATTTTTAAGTAAGCCAGACTATTAACATTACTTTAATGTAGCTTTTATGGCTTATGAAAAATAATGCTGCTGTAGTGGATAGATGTGCGTCAGCTGTGACTAAATGTTTTGATGTAGTCTTCTCAAAAGATAGACTAGAAGAGCTTTCCTTTGAAATATGTGAAGCAGTTTTAGACACAGCTTCTCAGATGGATCTAATTAGTCTTTCATACGGACTGGATGTCCGTTTGTTGCAGCTGAATTCTCATTTCATTCACCCATAACTAGAAACACCTCGCTTCAAACATGTTTCTTCAAAGAAAGAAGGGTTTAGGGTTCCATGTTTTACTGCTTTTTGATGTTGGTTTCCCTTTAACTCAGAAGACCTTATGTTTATACAACTGTTATTATTAAGAAAACATAGCTTTGTTCATGAGAGTTCATTCGGTATCCATGTTGGCTATTGGTAGAAGTCGGAGATCTGTGGAATAGATCTTGCTATACGAGACTAGTGGGACAGCTGTACGTCTGGCTATTAAGCTCGTTGTAAGGAAGATTTGAATGCGAGCAGGATGTTCTAATAAAACCAGGGAACCTGGGTTGTGGGAGGACAAAAATTAAGATTAGAGGTACAAATGATCACGCTCATCAATGGATAGCAGTCCTGTTTATTATTTATATACAGTAGTCACCAAAGAGACATTGTACTCTGTACTGTTGCCCATTTAGGATATGTTTACATGGCCCAGTTTAGTACAGTACAAAGGAACCTATGCTGACTAAGGTAGTTTGGGCAGTGCTGCATTAATGCGGCCGTACTGCTCCTAGCTGAGCGAACTTGTCTAGAGCTGGCACGCGCCACTCCACGTGGCACTGTGTTGTGCCATGTCGTGACACCTACAACAAAGCGTATCATGAAAGCTGCAGTGATAAGTGTCTGTTTGATCAGTGTAAAATATTCAGTGAGTGATACTCGGGTACTGCTATGGTTGATGCTTAAGGAAAATGAGTGGAAGGAAGGCAAGGTGACAGATGCTCTGCCTGTGTCTATTCCCCACTGGCTGCTTTTGCAGCCATGATGTCCTTTGGACTAAGGGGAGTTAGTCTGCAGAAACAGGCTGATGGTGCTGGCTTTACTTCTTGGCTTCCCAGCAATGTAGCTGAGTTGGTTTTGCCTCTGGCGATTGCCGTTCACCTCCTCCCTTCCCCGTCGAAGGACGGGCAGTCCAGCCCAGCTGCCTCAGATGCTGACACCTGGGACATGCTTATAAGAGAGGACAGGGTGATGTGGTGGGCTGTGAGCAGTCTGGCATTAGTGGAACCGGCGGGTCTGCAGGACTGTCTCTCGGGTCCCTGTTACTTGTCCACGTCAGTAACTCCAGCAAGCTTGCGTGTCTGCTAGGAAGCTCTCGCTGCAATACTTCTTCCTGCCCCTAGCCTCACCCAGTCGTTGCCTCCATTTGCCTCTTACCACGTCACCCTCCGTTCTTAAATCCTCTGCTTGTCCACAGGCGGCTGCATGTTCCCCGTTTGTCCTGCCAGAAAGCAGGTCTGGGTTTGCTGTGCAGTCACTCACATACAGGTTGGCCAGCCCAGCTGCTGGGTGACAACTGAATTGTCCTTGGCTGTCCAAGAGCTGAATGGGGGCATTCGTTTTGTTCTCTGTGCAGCTTCTCATTCTTATAAAACTTAACATGCTTGGTTAATACTGACCAGTCAGTGGGTTCAGAAGTTGAGCGTGTGGTGGGGATTTAGAGGAGGGACTGACAAATAGATGGTGCATTTTGTTAACCTTTTTTTCCTTTGAGATCAGGCTAAAGGTACTGTTATTGAAAGGGTTAAGAAAGAGAAGAAGGTTGTTCTGAATGCAGGAGGAGGGAAATGATTTTAAATTATTAAAAATGAATTGCATCACTGTCTCTGGCTCATACAGAGAATAAAAAAGCAACCTGATTTAAGAAGTTGTAATCTACTGCCAATGGTTTATTTCATTTTCCAGAGAAAATCTGTGGATCTCAAGGACATACAATAAATTGAAATCAACTGGAAACCAAAACAGACCTATAGCTCCGTAATTCTAGAATTATTTCAGGTAATATTGTGTGCACCAGTCTTCGTTTCAAAGGTTGCTGTTGGAGTTCCAAAATCACTTAGATTTAAGGAATGCCAGATGTCAGGTGTGCATTTTGCAATAGTGTTAACTATGTGACTGAATGCAGAATCCCTTCGCTGTTCAGTGTGTTATATAGGCCAGCTCTGGGCGTTTCCCATAGTTTGTGTAGTGATGGGGACTGTTGTCTATAGACCTTTGTTTCATTTGTTATGGAAATGTAAAGAGAGGCAGTGTACCAGGGGACAGTAGGAAGAGAAGGGTCAGTCTTGCAGTTAAAGGGGTCTGTGTGCTGACTTCTATCCCTGCCTCTGCCAAAGTTTGTCAGAGGTGCTAGCCAAATCTTTGAAACCATACTTTCTAAATGCAGGCAGTTCTGTATGGTCTTCATTCTCTGGGCCTCAAACTTTGCACTAGAATCAGTCATGGAAATGCTGAATACTTACAGCTGCTGGGGAGATGGCTGCTATCAGAATGTTTAGTTACAAAGCAAAGTACTCTGCAGTATCAGGTTTCACATGCATCATCTATTTGGTATGGTCTTTTTAAACTGTAATCTGTTGATGTCTCACCTCTAGTGGTTGGTGTGAGATGATGGGAATGTGGTAAAAATAAATGGACGTTTCTCTAATGTGGAAACAGTGAAATTCTATGTTCTAAGGGAGACATGAAAAGTATGATGAAGACAGTACTTCTAACTGTGGACTAAGACTTGAGTAGCTTGCAGTAAGCCTACCTGAACAATTTGGAGACTAGTTTATTTAATGAATATCATTCAGTAATGTGTCCACAGCATTTGAATCTGTTTAAAATATGTATACAAAGGAGATGAAGCCAGGTAGTGCTTCATATCTCAAATTTTATCAGTTTGTGATATTCACAATCAAGTAAAGGTGTGTCTTCATTTAGCAATTCTGTGTGTGTGCGTGTGTGAGAGACAGAACTCCCTATGTTCTTATGTAACATCCCCCCCCCCCAAATTTGCTTTGCAATATAATGCTGATACTCTGAGGATTTGTTAGCTGGGTTAGATCCATTAAGGTCATTGCATGGACCTCTGGAGTTAGCTGAATGTAATTGCTGGTAAGACTGCCATTTTCTGCGCAGCACAGTAATAGCAATGAACAGTAAAGGTCAGGAATTTGATTTTTATTCCAGGCTCCGTTTCTGAAGGGTGGTCAAGCATTCAAAGGTTGTGCCTTCTGCATGTTTGCTTCTTTTTGCTCACTGCTATTAACATGTCGTTTTTCAAGTCCTGCCTCTTCCCAGCTTGTCTCTTTGTTCTGGTTTCATTCTTCTGACTAGTCCTACTTTCCACCCCTCAGTCTTCTTGCCTGGTCCATGCTCATTGTCTGGCCAGTCTGAGTCTCCCCTTTGGACTTCCACATCACTTAGCAGTCAGTCTTGGTTCTCTTCTACAGGACCTTCTCCCATGTCGCTGTGTCCTGCTCTGTAGGCCTCCAGGCTTTCACCCATGCATTGGTTCTCATTTCCATTTTCCTTTCCCAGGGCCTCAGCATTGTTTTTTTCTTGTCCCATTTCTTCTACCTTACTATTTGTCTGGCTAGTCCTTTCTCTAAGATCACTCTCTCACTCCTTAGGTAGTTCCCTCTTTTCCTTCATCCTACGCTTCTAGCCTCTTCTTCCTTGCACAATCAGTGCATGCTTCCATCTCTTCCATTCTCTGAATTAGGTTTCATGTGTTTCTGTTACCACTTCTATTTCCTTCCTCCATTTTTAGTCTTCTTGCTCAATGAGTCCCCCACACCTTACATCTTACTCCAAATTTTCCTCTCCATCTTTTTTGCATCTCCTTCACTGACACTTCCAGTCTGTTCCATTCTGCTTTCTCCAGTCATGGGGCCATCGGTGTCCAGTTTTTGTTGCTTCTGTGTTGCTTATACTGCTGCTTCTTCCTTTGGTGCTCAGCCCCAGCAGGAGCAAGCAGTGAAATCACAGAGGTGACAGTCTTACTAGGTTTATGCTTGACCTGGTATTCTGCAATCCAAAACCACGATTTCGCAGTAAGCTGTGTTCAGCCCTCGGCTGGTATGTGTTAAATACACGGAAGTGTCTTCTAGAAAGTTCCCCTTTCTGAAATCACTTCTAAATGACTGTTCAGCCTAAACAGAGTTCATCTGAGTTGTAAGAAATTGAAAATACTGTGTGATGATGGGAGGAGTTGTACAACTTTGGCACTAAGGCTCTTCCCCCTCATGCTGTAGCTCTGTGTCCCAGACCCTTTTGGCAGGCCCTTCCTCTGCTCCTCCTGTGCTCCTTCTGTCTTCGTTCCAACCTTGTCTTTCTGTTGTGGCTGCCCTCTTGTTTCCACCATCTAACCTCTATCAGCTGTTTCCTTTATTGCCCTAATCGCTGTGTATTTTCACACAGTGACCTCTTTGTCACTGTTGGAGCAGCCCAGCTGTTTGACGGTAACAGACAAGTTTGCATGCACAGTTTATCACGTTCTAATTTAATATTTTCTCCTAGCTGATAGGGGAGGAGGGAAATAGTTTAATGAAAAGTGCATATGCTTAAGCTGGCATCTTTATTTTGATGATGGCGAGCTTTGCTTATTGTTAATTTATAATGAACGTACTTTTGAGTAATTTAGGGTCTTTCATATTAGTTTTATCATCTAAACTCTCAAAGGAAAGCTACACTGATGGCCAATCAGCATAGCAGAAACACAGAATGGTTTGGTTTGGAAGAGACCTTTAAAGATCATCTAGTCCAACCCCCCTGCCATGGGCAGGGACAATTTTCACTAGACCAGGTTGCTCCAAGTCCCATCCAACCTGAGAACAGAGATAGTATATCCAAATCTCAGGGCGCTGAGAGCCCGGGTTTCCTTTGTTCAACAGTTAAACAGGCCAAGAACAAAACCAGCCAGAATAGGATGCCCATGAAGAAGACAGCAGCAACTGTTAGGATAAGAGAGAGAAATAGACCCTCTCCCTTACACAGCTAATGGATTTTTCCTGGCCTTGGCAAAGGAAAACTTTCTGAAATAGGTGAGTTAATAGGAATGGAGGAGAAAGGGCCGAGGGATGGTCATTGTCAGTTACAATCTGTCTGTCAGTCTACCCAGCCAAAGTCCGTGGTGAGATCAAATTGTGTTGGCCCATTATGTGGACTACATCTGCAATCCAAAGTGAACCAAAGGTGACTTAAAGTTGTTCAGGCTGACCCTGCGGTACAAATACTCATTACTTGTTTTATTGTAATTTATGTCATAAATCCCAATTTACAATTTGTGGTTTTGCTGTGTAAAAATGAGCTGGAAACAACTGAAGTGCTAAATGGCCTTACAAATGAATGCTTGTAGGAGCATTACCAAGTGGGATCTTTTGAATCTGTTGAACGATTCACATTCCCAACAGAAGCTGTTTCAATAGCGAAGGGTGTGCCCCAGAAAGCTCAACATTAGTAATGCTTTCCAGAATAAGTGGGAAATTATTTTGAAAATGGCAGTAGGAAATATGTTCAATGTTACACACAACTCTGGCATTTTTCAGTCATTTGGAACTATTAATCTGCTTTATTAGATCTGCCTAGCTCTTTCTGTGGATATATGCTAGTTTTTTTTTTTTTAATTCTTCAGCTGGAATTTTTTAATGGTCTCCCTTAGTTTATCGTTTTAGCAAGTTTACTTCTGGTACAGTTAGCTGGAGTGATTAACAGATGAAATGACTTCAGAGTGTAAATTCTCATTTGGTCTTCTAGGTTATATTTCATCTCTGTTGTATGCCTTCCTAATTACTGGCATATTTCAGTACTTAAAATTAGAATTTTAAAGCATGTATTATTCATCTTCTCTAGATCAGAATTAAAAACAACATGGCCTGACATGTTACATTATTTCTTTGAAATCTGGTAATGTTGTATTTTCTCTCTCATTTAGGCTTAATTACCTCTTTAAAATATTAAATCAAGAATTGTTCTAATCCACATGACATAGTTTTGTGGATTTTTTCAATTAAACTATTGTTCGTTTTTGGTTTTTCTGTTTTTGTTAAAACAATACTAACCTGTGTTATGTTTGAACTGGAACATAGCGGTCCAGCTCCGAACCTGTCTCAGTGGTGCCTGTCATTGGCGCCAGTACTGAAGAAAGCCCAATGCAATTTTTGCAATTTGGTCTTATCCCTGAGAAATGTCTGAAGAGTAAATAAAAAGCACAGGTAACTTTGAGAACAATAAGATTTAGATACAGCTTCATGACTTGGGATAATCTCTGAGTATGTCTTACTACATTAAATATTTGCCTTGTTAAGTAATGGCATTAAAAAACAATCTGTGCAAAGCACGTAGAAGATTAATTAACATTGGGAAGAAAAGAGATGTCTGAGCCTTTCACCTGTAAGATACCCTTTATCTCCAGCTGAGTATGCCGGCCTTTAACGCTATTTGTCATCTTCCCCAACAGGTATCTTGATATTTTTTTTCCACGCTGCCGTTTATACTTTGAATGACTCCTGTAATGCCAATATCATGTATTAGTCTGTTATCCTCTCCCACCAAAGGCTTTAAATATTTGTTTGGCTTAAGCAAACAAATAAAGACACATTCATTTAACTGGCATATACTTGCTTTCAGAAAAAATTAATTTAAGGGAGCATTAACGAAAATAAAATGTTTATTCCCAAGTTTAAGGATGTTGTAAATACAGAGTTAAGGCCTATCTGCTATGATGCTTTTCATATAACTGTTATCTACAAAGAGGGTATTCATTATTTTCTGCTAAAGCAAACACATGCAAGGAGAGTTCTACATATAGCTTTGGTATGGCTTTATGGTGCACATCTGTGGGTGGTCATCACCTATGCAAGTAGTCATCTTGGCTTGCACCGTTTGATTTGAAGGAATGAAATGGGTTATGTAGACAACAACTCTTTTAATGAAAGGTTTCTTTATGTGGTGATCATTAGGGTATGATGGAACTGTCTGGCTGCTTTTAAATGTAAAGTCATTTAATTTTTTGCTGATGATAAAGATATGTGACTTGCAAGAAAGGAATGACGGGGATCATTCTGTTTGTGCCTATATTGTACACTGATACTTCTTGTATGATTTTTACATAGATATTCACATTTGTATTTTTATCTTTAAATTTTTGCTGTATGTGTTTAAGTGCACATTTCTATAAATATATGCATCCTATTTAATCATATTTTAGCATATTAATGAAAAAGCATAGCATTATTACTGTTTCACAGCATCTTAAATCTCTCAGTCAGGGAGAACTACCATTTTTTGCATTCTTTTATTTCTTCTTTCCCTGGTTGCACCTTTTGGCTTTTCTAAGGAAATACGTTTTGTGTAAACAGTCTCTTGGGTTTAGATAACCTTGAGCTTCAGTGCTGTAGGAATTCTGCCCTGAGTTGCATGCTATCCTTTAACTTATATGGAAACCTTATCATCAGCACAACCTGCTGTGGAAAACCAGGATGTTTTTTCTCCTTGTTCCAATGTAAGGTATCTCTATTTAAAATAGTAGGGATAATCTCCATTTTGATTGCATGCATCCAAGGCTAAGAAATATTCATTGAACTATGTCTTAGTTTAAAAGAAGTGATTTTTGCAACACTAGGGATAAGACATAAAATTTTTTATTGTTCTGGGCTTGAGGTTTTTGTTTCTGTAAATTTAAGGGTAATATGGTTTTATTAAATTGTTCTGCATTATGTTGCATGACAAAGGAAATGGGGCTTTTACAGATGTGGGCTGTTGACAGTTTAGGTATCAGATCTAATGCAATGAAATGGCTTATTAGGATCATAGAAGCTCTAAAATTCTTGCACTGTTACTGAAACTTCATGGTACACACAGCTTTATAATGTCATTATCCATTTTACTGGAAATAGGCGATGAATGGTTTTGATTGCATGAGAAAGTGTTTAAATGTTCTTTTAATTGGTCATTGGTTCCTAATTGGTGAAAGCATTCTAATGATACTAAAATCTTTCTCTTCTCACTGAGGAACTGCTGGTTGTCTCACACTTGTTACTTCATGGATCAGAAGCATGCTTGTCTTGTAGGAAAAGCCTGCCCAAGGTTCCTTTCCACAGAAACAAACTGTTTTTCCCCCCCCCGCCAAGTGCTTCAATATGCAAGGTCTTGTAGGAACTGTGCAACTCCATATCGAAAAGTATATACAATGCTACCTTACTTAAAGCATGCCAGAGTTGCCATCTTTTTTCGGTTCTCCCCAGATTCCTGAGTGACAGTGAAAAGAAAATCTATTTTAATATTTTAAATTGCTTGTAGGTAGTGTACTTTGCTGTCTCCATGCCAAAGATGAGATCCATCCTCATGGCTGAAAGAGCTCTTCTGGTGGCTGGTGTCTGTCTGCCATATGTCGGCATCCATACATCATCACTTTGCGTGTACAAAAGCAAAGACCCTGTTGAGTATGAAGAGCACATTGCGCTCAACACCCCTGGCTCAGGTCTGGGTTGAGTCCAGGGAACAAGAAGAAATGGGTTCTGTCAGAGTAGGTGTAAGTTGAAAACTCCTTCTTTTCCTCTTCTGGCTTTCTTAGTAGTGAGTTTATTGGAGATTCTTTTTGTCATCTGGGGCTGAAAGCAGAGTGAATGTGTACCAACAGTTGCCAGGTTTTCACACTGGGGAGCCTTCCGGCAGGCAGCCCTGCGTGGGGAGCATGGTTCATGCTGGATCAGAAAGGGAGCTTTACCTGGTTTGGGTTGAAGGATACCACACTGTCATTACCAAGTCTCAGAAACCTTTTTTTGAGGAAAAGTATGGCCTTACCATGATCGACAACACAGCGGCATCATCTATGTAAATGGCACAGTCTTGTCGTTTCAAGAAAGGACAAATGGCACCTTCTCGTGGAGAGAAATCTTTGCCTATGAACTATTCACACCAGAAGTAGGCAGATCTCCCAGGCAAATGGACTCTGCACTGGGAAGGTGGATTAAAGGGACTGGGACAGTTTTGTGGCCGCATTCAGGAAAATCTTAAGCCTTTGGAAGCTTGACAAGAGCGAGCACTTTGTTTCCAGGGGCACCAAGGGCTCCCAGACTCCTTCGCTGCAAGTGGTGTTGTAAGTGTGAAAGTTACCATTAAAGCATTTGCTGTCAAGATAAAAGAAATCTATTTTATTTCTAATAGAAGATCTGGGAAATGGAGTAAAAATTTACTCTTTGACAGTAGTGGCACTGTCTTTTGCTATCCCTGTAATTCTGGCAACAACTCATAAGACCCACGAACACTTTCTCCTAAAACTACTGCTATAGTTTTGCGACTGCCTAAACTTAAAGTGGAACTAACCTATTACAGCTTATGTCCCAGCAGACACCTGTTGATGCAAGTCTCAGTTCAACCGTGTTTGGCTGCGTAGGTGCTACAATGAGCAAACTGTATAAAACATAGGTTTCATTTCTAGGGCTATAATAAAGCAGGATGCACCTCAAGGAAAAAAAAATCAATAAATAGGTGTGTGGTTTGACATACAGAGTTTGGAATTACATAAAAGGATTAATTCCAAATAGTACCCATTTCCTCACATGTCAAAGTCACAGCAACAGATAAAGTAAAAGCAGTTAAACCAGGGTTCCTATTGACACAGTTCCGTCTTGATATTGTCCTAATTCACAACTAACTTAACTAGGTGAGTCAAGTACTTCAGACCTCTATTTTCTGCTTAGTTGAGCTGCTTTATTCAGTATTTCTCCGCTTCTGAAGACGTAAGGTTCCTTTCTATGTAACATAATAGTAAGGAGGATTTTGCAAGTTTGAGCTTTAGTAACTGAACTAACGCCTTCAGCAAGAATACAGATACAGAATATGTGTCTGTACTGAAAGTATATTCAGTTTTTATCACTTACAAGGCAGTTCTGCTGACTTTTGTTTGGAAACAAAATGTGTGAAGAAGAAAAAATTGGCACATATTTGATATGAAATGTAATACTAATATATCTATATTGTGATTTTTTTTTCTAAGTAGCAAGTAGTGTAATGGCTTGATACCTTGAAGGAATTGGAGAATTTGAAAAGAGAGATCCCTCTTTGTTTTATATTATCTGGCTGTGCGGAGGAAAAATCTATGAAAAGTTTCCATTCTGAGGTGGCTGAAATTCTGCAAAGTGATACAAAGGCCCAGGGCCTCACTCTTAATGGCATCAAAGCTAATGCAATCCAAACAATACCCACTTCATGGGCAGGAAGATATTAGATTCCTATAAAGAGATGTGCAAAGCTGCAAAATGATCAAATGTTGCAATTGTTAACAAACAGAAGACCTGTAAACTTAATGCAGTAACTGACAGCTTCTCGGATAAAAAGTTTGTCAAGCTCCAGGGATTTTGAGAGTTTCTTTTCATTAATCATGTAATTCTGAATATTCATTTTTCCCAGTCATACTTGCCATTTACCATTAGACACTACCTTTGTTGTGGTTATAACAAGGAAATTCCCCACAGTGAAGATCAATGCACAGCCAGGTAATGACATTTTATATGTATGTTAACAAGCTTTGATTATTTTTGTAGTCAATATGTGCTGTAATGCAAAATAGAGGGCTTCCTTAACTTAAAAAAAAAAATCTCAGATTTTAAACTCTCTGTGGAAAAAGTGGAGATCATTAATTGTAGAGAACAGGAGTTAACAGTAAACCCGAACGCTGGGTGCTCTAGCTCATGGGGTCTGTTGTCGCAGAATGGGCCTGTCTGAATTCAGTTTTCGTAGAATTATTATTCAAGAATGTGCCAAAAGTTTTTGAAGACAGATGAGAAAATCAATAGATAAAATACATCTGTTTTGCTTTATTGTGTCATCATTTTGTAGTTATAAAAATTCAGTGTTAGAATTTTAGCATTTCATTATGTGCTTAGGGCTTTGACAGCAGGTCTTGTTGATTGTTCTAGGTATTTTGACCTTTCCAAGATACTTCACCTGTGAACTGTCAAAGGTGTGTATGTGTGTCAGTCTTCATAGCTGGCAGTAATGACTATGATTGCTTTTAAAATTGGTGTAGATAGGTAGACAGAAAAGTTTTCTTAAGAGCAGGAAAAATAGGCTTTTTTTGTCAACTTCAGTTGTCTCTGCTGAAGGATTTTTCCTGTTAGTTATTGTTTCTTAAAGTAAATCAGTAAGCCCAGGGATACTTAAGTTTTCCATTCTAGGATACTTAGGTTTTCCATTCTACCATCTATTGCTTAGAAAGACAACTGATATTAATTTCAATTTACCCATTACAAAGTTACCCTCTTCTGCTTCTCCAGTCCTTTTCCAAAGCTTTTCTGTTAGGATGCCTGCAAAACACTGAGCCAGAGGTTAGGCAACAACCGTGCTGTGGACAGTGTCTATCGTATCAAATGGTGCCCTTGCCAAGTCGTCATCTTGTACAGGCAGAGATGAAATGTTCCTGTTATGGGGAGAGCTTAATTTGTGCATTAGGAGAGGTGATGGGTATGGCCAAGTGCAAAGGCTCTGTTTTCATGAAAACAACCCCAGCAGGTAAAAGACAAGGTGAGGAGACCTAAAACCTATATTTTGGATCTTTTTCCATTAGTGAAATATTTTTCAGTTTTCCTTAAAGAAAGAGTGTTTGACTGTCCCCAGCCAGAGGGAGGGGGGCAGAGGGAGGACAGTTGAGCTTAGTTCTCTAAACTTGCCCAGTATTGCCTTAATCTTAGGTGACTGTGTGATGATGAACGTGACAAACGATTCACTGTGCATACTGAAGAACCAGTCTAGGTCTGTAGAAGAACTCAGTGTTGTATGCAGGTGGTACATTGATCTTTAATTCCTGGGATGCCTTCATCAAAATCCAGGATCAGCCTTTAATGTATCTGAAAGACTTCAGGTGCTTAATTTTTTTTTTTTTTTTGCCAGTACAACTGCACAGGGAGTTGGTACTTGCACATGCCTGGAGTTTCCAGTATCTTGCCTGGGCTGAAGCGTTGGTATCGCTTTCCTGCCTGTTGCTGCTGACACACGATGGATTGGGTGTTTCTGCACCTCCCTCCTTTGAAGGTCATACACTGGCACTGCCCGCTGTGGACTGACAAACACTACTAGCGTTGAGTTCAGTATGCGAGCTAGCAGCCACTCTCTCGTCTGCCTGTCTGGTGTAGTGGGGAGTGATTAACACCCCCCCCCTTTTTTTTTTTTTTTTAATGCTCCACTAGTACAGCGAGGAATACGAGATTCATGAGGCCAGAGACCGAATGTCTGAGGAGGAATGTAGTTGCAGGGTGGCTGTGGGGCTGCGAGGCTGAAAGAAAGGGAGCCTCGGTACTGGCTTCTAGTTCTGGGACTGCTCAGAGATTTTATCCAGTGACTGGTTTTGACACAACTGAGTAAACACAAAATTTAGCTTAGGTTATATGATCTTGCAGTAAGTGAAGTATAGTATGGTAAGTAAAATCATTTTTGAGGGGTTTATATACTTGGGTATTGCTGTTAATTTATGAACATAAAACTTGCACTTGTTCAGCATTAAGTTTTAAGAATTGCCTGAACTAAATGGCATTTTTTTTCTTAAAAACTAACTGTAGCATCTGTTTAAAATAAAACTTATGGTTTATATCAGCTAAAATCAGCTGCTCCACTTCTTGCAGGCTTTCCAGTTCTAAAAGGACCATCCTTTCTGCAGGGGGATGAATAATGTAGGTTAGCTTGTTTCTGTGGGCATTTATTACAGCCACACAGAACAGTTCCTGGAGAGGTTTTCTATTTCTTATTTAGCAGCAGTGAAAATTGCAATTATTCTATTTACTTGGCTTGCCACTATGGCAAAGAGTAATTCTTTGGACTGTGAGGAGGAAATGTTTGTTTTCTCTGGCTGCTTCTTGCATATGCTGCTCCAATTATAATTAAATATGAATATTTACCGATAAAATGAAGCATTTTTCAAGTTCAGTTAAATTGATTTTTAAGATCCAAGATATAGGCATAGGCAACCCATCTTGTGTTTTGTATAATGCTGTTCATTATACACAACTAATAGACAGAGTAGTGAATCAATAAAATATCACCATGCACATCAGATGAACATTATGGCTGTAAATTCTTCATCAGGAAGAATCTGTAGGGGAAAAAAGGAAACAAAAAGCTAGATCAAAAGCGATGTGGGGAATTAATGTGGAGAAGATGAAAGGGAAGGAAACGAACAATAGGGTTGATGTAAGTGGAGGATTAAGTAAAGCAGAAGCAATCATTTTTTATGGGACAGATGAAAAGAAATTGAGAATAATTGTTACAGGAGGTGCAAGCAGTGGCAAGTTGAAAATGGCGTGTATTTAATGGCCATATGAAAACTAGGGCTTGTCTGTGATTTGTGCTATCATTCATTTCCAAGAAGTAGCTTCCTAATAGCTCTTGTAGTGTCATGTGCCATTCTGTCAGTGGCATTCACAAAAGCTTATTGGATTCTTTTGGAAGTTAAAATACCATGCTAGCCTCATTCAACATTGTTTAGGTCCAGATAACAATTTTATTTAAAATATTTGAAGCCAGCCAAATCATCCATTCACATCTGCTGACCCTTTGTACATGCAACACTAGGTTAACAAGCTTGCTTAAAGGAGTGTTTACAGACACAGCTCATTACGTGGTACGACTGATAATGTGCAATGGAAAGTTCTGCAACTTACTCTGAAAGCTCCTAAAATACAGGAATAACTGAAATTATTGTTAAGGCAAAAATTATATCTGTTTTCAAGCATGCTAAATGCTGTTAATAATGTTTTCGGGTTAAGGAAAGCCTATCTTCCAAAACTGTGCATAAGGCTGATGCACGGCTCCATTATGAGGAGTACTTTGGGAAGAGTCAGGACTGGGCTGGTGTTGTCGTGGCTGTCCTCATCTCAGGGTCATCCCAGGCCCTCACAGAGCAGCAGTAGTGCTGCAAAATATCTGTATCCTTGTGCTTGGGAAGGACGGTGGAGGAAAATCTGAAGGGACAGTGCTACCTTCTTTCTTGGGTCTCTATCCCACAGCTAGTAGGGTAAGCCCTGACCAGCAGGGCAGAGGTGGCATTTGTTCCCAGGGGAAGTTTCTTGTTCATTGGCTTAAAAGATTCTTCCTGACTCATACTAATTTTTCTCCTTAATTGTATCCTATTAGTCACTCCAGTCAGGAGCTATGACGATTACACCTGTATGAGATTTTAAAATTGTTATTGTTATTCCTGCCGGTCCTCTGTTTGCCAAAGTCTATCTGTAAGTCAAAGCATTGGACATGGTAGCATCGAGAGGGATGCAAGTGGGATGGTGTGGTATTATGTAGGTCTGTCACTAATAATTTGAACGTTGACCCTTTCAACTTTTTGCTGTTTTTCACAAGAGTATATTCAAGCCCACCTTCAGTGCTTGTTGCTTTTCCTGTGCTATCCTTGATTCCTCACCACCTTTTGAATAACGAGGCCTTGAATTATAGATACATGATTGTACCAGGCTCTTTATAGTCCTCTCCCTACCACTTACGATATGTTTGATTTTTAATGTGTGAAGTTAGCTTTGTTAACATGGTTTTCTAGGAAGGGCACCTATATAGACAGGGACTATGATTTCCCTGCTCTGAGATCATGTCCCTTGCCTTTTTGATCTGGGGTTACACTAGCTATTTTGGCTTTTTATTGAATCCCAAATCAATTTTTTGTTTGCTGGTGTTTTTTTGTAACTTTACTGGAGTTTCCCTCCAATGTTTCTAACTTGCTTTTGGAATTTTTTGGAAAATGTTAAACTTTTAAACACTTTCTGTCTACTTCTTCATTTTTCACTTTACCTGGTTTTGCGCTAGTACTGTATTACGTTTCCTGTTGATATACTTGCATAGAACCTCTTTTAAGCTCTTTGAAAATATTAGGAAAGTCTTAACGTTTTTGTTTTGGCTTTGCTTTGTTTCATTGACCGTCTCGGAAATTTCCCACGTGAGCTGCATTGATTCTTTGGATTTTAGGTGCAGCCTGCTGAGAGCCCTGGTGCTCTAAAGAATGCCTTGTGCAGTGATGCTTACTCTTATTTTCTGAATTAAAGCTTGTACAGAGCAAAATCTTTCATGTGAACTTTTGTCCTGTACCTTCCAATCTCTGCGATGCTTCCAACTACTTCTTGCTGTTACAACATCAAAATTAAATCTTGCTTCTTAGTGAGAGAGAAGGAATTTCACACTTCATAAAAGAAATTAAGATCATCAGTTGATTGCTGTCCCATATCATGTCACTGAAGGTAAACTCCAATTGTATCTACACCATGTGCATATACTGTCTTTGTAGTATCTGGTCAAATGATTTGGACTGGCTTATCACTTTAAGAGCAGGGATGCCCCTGGCAGAGAGTTTACTGGGAAAACAGGAGCAGAATTAGTTCAGGAGCATTGCATTCCTTGCATTGAGCTCTTCTCTTCTCCTGTGTCTTAAGAGAAGAAGGAACTTCTCTTACAGAGATTTTCCTGTTCTTTGAGCACTGGCTGGAGCATCTCTGTGTTCTGGCGTGGGGACTGTTTTAAATGACTGGGATAGTGCAATCTTTATATGAGTGTACGAGGGTCCCTGTCTGCTATATAAGATGTTTTCTGCAATGCATGTTAGACAGAGCCTAGCCGACTTTACTGGGCTCAGGATTTGGGCCCTTGTTTAAAACTGTTAGGGGAAAGTAGGAAAATGTCAGTATCTCTGGGGACTGCTAGGGCTTTGAACATGGAAGCGTTATGATTCACAGGTAAACTTCCCGCATTTTCCCATCCTTGTAATCTCACTGATGTTTTGTGGCTGCACTGGAGAATATGAAATGATGGCTATTAGGCTGAAATATTCTGTCTTGTCTTCTAAGTTTTTACAAAAAGCGGATAGAAAAATTAGGTTGAGACATAGCAATGGAGTTTCTGAAAGGTCCCAAAATGTGTTCAGAGATAGCACCATAGCACAACTCTATGAAAGATAAGCCTTTTGTGACAAAACCTTCAAAAAAGAAGTCTATACATTTCCTGTGGTATTTAAACTGGCAAAGGCAATAGAAGCTGTAGTGTCAGGATGCCCCTTTCGTTGCTGCCTGAGAAGCAGATCTCATGATTGTTTTGCATTCTCTGTGCATTTTCTTCTAAACTAGTATCTAATTGATGCCTAATTCATACCGCCAGAATTTCAGTGTTGTAGTAAATATGCAGTTTAATGTGTGGCGATTGCATGTTTTATTTAGGACAGTGTAAAACTTATTCTGTTCTTGCTGACAACTGTTACAAAGATGTATATTTTTTATTTGCCCAAAATCTGAATATTTATAGGTGATTAAAATAAAGAGGTTGTTTAGCAGGTGCTGACTGCAATTTTGTAGTTACAGTATTGTAATCACTTCATGAGGTGTCTCTGTTGAGGAAATTATCTTTGTTTAATGCTAAAGGATGTAGGTAATCTGTCTCTAATGCCAAATTATTTCAGGGTGTGCACTTCACTTTTTCCCCTACATTTACGTAGATTGGAAAACTGAATGTTCCAAACAACTTCTGGAACAGTTTCCATACCAACTTTTATGTGCTAAAAATGTAATTAAGATTGTTCAACCCAAACATAAAAAAGAACTGGAATTTAATTTATATGGTGTTTTTGAAGGAAATACTGTTTCTTATTTAACTGGTTCTATTAGCATGGTGAATTTGAGTTTACCCTGGTAAAAGTCAGTAGCAAGCCACTGTCTCCAGTTTAAATGTAAGTAGGTGGAACCATGAGGAAATACTGAATTCGAAGAGGTGTCTATTCACAAACAGTACTTTTATGCCTTTTGAGTGAATTCATGGTAATCAGTTTAACATAAATAGTGCAATCCCATTAATGGCTAAGGTAAATAGCATTAGATGTAAACATCTTTTTTACATTGCTACATGACTTGATTTGTTCTGTTTATGGAAACGCTTCAAAACTTTTTAGCATCTCCTCTTTTGTGTAAGTGGTTTATGACTCTTCTGATATCTCATCTTCTTCCTGCCGCATCAGCTTTGCATCCTTACCCCTTGTGCACCAGCCTGTGTTCGTCCCTTTTCTTTTATCACTGACACCTCTGGAGCGGTGATGTTCTTACTCCCTTTTTTGGGCTTATTTTAAAAGCTAGAGGAGGGGTTTCTAAAGAGGGAGTATGCCTACTATTACTCCTGGTAATTCCTTACAGTTCTTTCTTCTCTCTGCAAGATGGCTGGTGTGTTTTGATAAAAATGAGTATTGTCTTGATACTGGTCAAACATGCCTGCGAGAGATGATTCAAGTATGTGGATTGGGGAGCAGTGAATGGTAGAAGGGATTTGGTAAGCATCTGATGATGCTATTACTTCTGACCAGCTTCTTGAAAGTCATCAGTTAAAACACTTGCTTTGATTTTAAAGTTATTACACTTGGAAACGAACCAAACAATGGGAATAGGTTTACAGGTATTTTTTTATTGCATGTAGTCTCCTCTTCCTCAATGCTTATTTTTATTTCAAAAATGAAAGTAGCTTCTTTATCTTCTGGCTGTAAGAAAGAAAAGGTCTCCTACAACCACTGTTTTTCTTATACCTGGGAAACCATATAGATAGTCTAGCTGTTATCGTTTTATTTTTTTCCTTAATCCAGTGGATTGATACAGCATACGGAAGTGTTCCCTTTGGCTATTTGATTGAAGGGCATACATTGGATCGCAGATGATATCAAAATAGATTTGGCTTTAAAAAGAATCAGGCTTGATTCTATGATACACTTATTGTCCTGAAGCATGTGGGGCAGTTTGGGCAAGATACGCAACAGCAGATATTTTGCATGTAAAGCTTTTAGTTTAAGTGGTGAATAACCTTGGGCTGGGGATATTCGAAGGACTAGTGCTGACCTATATCCTGTTGTGACAGCTGAGAGCAGCAGGTTGGAACTGCTGGATGAAATCCATACCCAGTTGCCCACTGTATTTTCTTCTTGTCACTACACAATGTCAAGTCAAAGACACTTTTTTCCCTTTTTTTTTTTTTTTTTTAAACTGTTGCTTATTCTAGCTGTTTACTAATTTGAAGAGAAGATAGCCCTGCTGCCGTGGTAGTACAATGGGAAAAGTAATTGCAAACAGTGGCAAACTGTGTCCAGTTTGAGCATCCACCCTACATAGCTAGGCTGAGGTAGAGTACAACTTCCAAATATAATGAAGTGATGCTTTTCTTGCTCACTAGCCATTTTGGAGCCTGCTGATTTTGTTGGATCTCTGTATCAAGTTGTAAATGGTGTGTGAAATAAAACACTTCTCAGTTGATGGATATGGTCCTCATGCTTTCAAATCCTCTTCAAATTGCTGTAGTATGCTTTGTTTAGACCAGGCACAGAAGTCTACCTAAGGCATAATTCTCACTTTAGAAAGGAGATAGAAAGGGACGCCAGTAGGAACTAATTTTTTTTTTTTTAATGGGGATGTATGTGCATATGTTGGTCTGCCTGTCTCTCTTTTTTTTTTTAAAAGTTTTCTTTTAAAAATACTCTTCCTAATTTATATTCTCTGATGATATTTTTCCAAATAGATATTACTGGGTAGTGGTACTGGGTAGTTCCTTCATAGCCAGTATTAATTCCCACCCCTCTCTCCCAATTAAGAAGACAAAAATTAGAGTCTTGAGAGTTATGTATGACTTGTCAGCAGCACATTGGGAGTCAAGGCAGGAATTTATTAATTCTTGACTCTAAGCTTGAGATCCAGCTTCTGGTGATACGGTCTCTCTATTAAAAAAATATATATAAATCTGTTCTTAGCTTGTGTATCCTTATTGCATAACTTTCACTAAATGAATATATGTATTAGATGAATGCTTAAAAATTTATATATATATATATATATTCCAAAATGTGTTCTTTGTCTAAAACATTAGTATGAGGTTTAGTCTGTTGTGTTTTGTAGTGGCACTTTGGTATGATAACGTCATTCTACTCTTTGAGAAGTTATACTGTCAAGTAGGATAGGGCTTGGGATCCCTGTGTGCCTCTGAAGTGAAAGAATGGAAACTCTGCAGCTGAAAGTCATTTAGGAATTAGGCTTGCTTAGTGATTTCAGTATATAGGCATGAATCATGACTCAAAAGCTACTAAAACAGCAGTGTCTGCCTTATCACAATTTATTTTACCAATGTATTTTTAACTCCCAGCATAATGCTCTTAATGACCCAGATTCTGTCATTGGTCTCTATGCTAGACCCCTTTTCAAGATAGAAAACGAGAATATCCCCAACACATTATCCTATTGGCCAAGGAAAGTTGGAGTGCAATGCAACTTTGAAAGTGCCCTGTATGCACATAATAGTAGCAATACTGTTTGAACCACCTGCACCATTTTCCAGCCACCTAGGAGCGATACCTGTAGCCAGGCTGGAGTGTATTTAGCTCGGTAGAGCGACTGGAAAAGGAAGGCAAGGCATGTTCTTTCTTCTTCTCTTCCACACTGGTCCGATAACGATAGACACACATATTTCCCAAACCAGCCGTGGTTTTTGTGTCTGAAGCTGTTGCCAGCAGATGTCAATGATTTTTTTAACAGCTAATTTATTTCCTTGCTCTATTTTTAATTTCTTTTTTTTTTTTTAAACTTTAGCAGGCTCAGGCAGGTTACAAATATGGGATGTCATCTTAGTAATGACTCCACAAAGAAAACTGAAGTAGTAAAACAAAGTGTTTGCCACAGTGGAGTGTTTTTGTTGCGTACAGCCTCTCTACTAGGTTTTACAAAGAGGATCACTTCCCTGGTGAATGCTTGAAGAAAGCTCTTGCTGATTAGAGGTGATGAAGGCCACCACTTCTCTCTCTTGTTTTGTTTTGATTCTCTTGTTGTTAAGCTGAGGAGCTGATGCCTGTTGTGTGCTCCTCTCCTCAGTCTCTAGGCTGGCATGCTCCCATTTCTAAAGTGAGATATACCAAAAGAGCTAATGGTAATTTGCATCTATAAGTGCTACTTTACAGAAAAGAGAGATAATTTGAATGTGTGCACATGTGTTTGCTTTATTCTAGTGGTTATGGGCTATTTGCTCTTCTTGTGATTAAGGACTGCCCATTCTATGAATGTACTTAATACTTTGAAAACTTGAAAGAAATGATGGCACCCCACACAATGTCAAAATGCGCATTTGAAGTAAAAGCCCAGCAATTCAGATCTTCTGGTCTTGTTCATAGCAGGTAAAAGGCTGCCTTGATGACACTTAGAGCAAACGAATTTCTCTCCTGCAGTCATGCACCGAATAAATTGCTTGATCTAGTTTGGTACAAAAGGACGTGATCTATAAATAGTTAACAGAGCTTTCTTCAGGACAAGTGATCTATAGACTGGAACTCTCTCTTGGGGTCTTTTAAAAAAGTAAGTGCTGATATGAACAAAAGGAAAGTTTGTTTAAAAAAAAAAAAAAAGGTGGCCTTTTTAATGAGATTGAAATTCACATACTTTAACTTCCTTTTGAAAGCATCTGGCCAACCACTTCAAAAGTCCAAAAAGCTAACCTTACAGTCACTTGAAGTAAAGAAGAAAAAACGTCAGTCCATTAATCTGATGTGAATATATTGTCAATAACTACAAGCTGAAAATGCAAGCTAAAACAACTGGTTAATCTGAATCAAAGAAATTGCTGTCATAGAAGCATCAGAGAATTCAGTTTTTATTTGAAAGCTGCTGTTTCGGGCTTAAAGGAACTTTTCTTCTCTTTATGGCATTTGTATGAGTTTGTCGATACACTGCATTGTTGGCCACAGGGTCTCTCTGTCCTATTTGCTCTTTCATGCACTTTTTTCACAGCTAATCTTGCAGGTTTTCAGACTACTGCTAATTGTGATAAGCAAAACTTTTAAGACATTTTAGTGTGCTAAAGGAAGCATCCATCTACCAAGTTTCTTCATGTGGCATTTTCAGAAGAAAGCAGAAAAAGTAGTTATCTATGGAAACAAAAGGAACAAGCCTCCCTTTTTATGGCATTTTCAGCTTTGCTTCTTTTTTCATTGAGATGAGGCCCGTCATCCTGAAAGTGGCATCAGTGTGGATTTCCCTGAAAAAGCCTGTATGACCTGTGCATATAAAATTGGGGTTTTAGTGGCAGTGTTGCGTGCAGGCCAGGGCAGTGATGGCAGCAAAGGGACTGGCGCATGTTGCTGGTGTGGATGTTAATCCCGTCAGTGTCTTCAGATACGTGCTAGTGTGTGTACGCACCACAGCTAGCACAAGGACCAGCACCAGCAAGTATGTTGCGAGCAAATACGACTGGGCAGAGCTTAAGAAGCAGAGATATGACTGTGAGTGCTTGGGGGCCAGAAGGATCCTTCACCAGAGTGAGAAGACCATCTATGTTTATAGGTTTGCCATGGGTTTTGGGAGAGGCAAATAATTCTGTGCCTACAGAGAAGCTGAAAGCCAAGTGTCCGGACTATGAAATCACGTGGGCAGGTGAAGGCTATTGACTTGATCAGTTAAAAAAATGTAAAATAGCATGGTGGGAGTATGTTACAGACCACCTGATCTAGGTGAAGAAGTAGACAAGACTTCTTTAAACAACTGGAGGAAATCTCTGTGTCACAGAACGTGGTCCTCATAGGGACCTTGACATCTTCTGGAAGGGCAACATGGTGGGATGCAAGGAGGAAGGTTTCTGAAGGGTGTTTGGGATAACTGGTTGATGCTGCTACTGGATGGGTAAACTGGTGTTGACAGAGCCACATCTGCTATTCACTGTCAAGGTTGAAGATATGATAATGACTGCCTGGGCTGTGGCAACCACAAAATAAAGGGTTGGTGTTCAGAATCCTGAAGGAAGTGAGGAACAAGATTAGCAGGGTACAGACCCTGGACTTCAGGCTAGTGGACTTCAGGTTATTCTTTATTTATTTAGCAGGTAGGGAGAGTTCCATGGGAGACAGTTCTGAAGAGCAAAAGAGCTCAGAAAAGCTGGCAGGTCTTTAAGGACAGCATCCTCTAAGTGCAAGAATACTCTGGAAAGTAAGCACCTTTATCAGGAAAAACGCTTCATTAAGAACAGGTATAATGGCAGAGCTCCAGTGCAAAAAGGCAGTATCTGAGAGGTGGAAGCAGAGACAGGATACAAAGGAGGAATTTAGAAAAATTGTCCAGGCATGGAGGGTTGGTGTTAGGAAAGCCAGAGCTTACCTTGACAGTTGCAAGGAATGTTAGAAGCAACAAGAAGAGCTTCTACCACTGCATTAGTAATAAAAAGCTGAAAAGGGGAAATGCTGCATCAACAAAGGGATTACAAGTGATTTGGTAACAACAGACGCAGTTAAGCCCGAGACTTCTAGTGACTTCTTTGTTTCAGTCTTCATCAGCAAGGTCTCCCAGACCGCTGTTATTAGTGAAAGAGTTTAGGGAGGAGGCAGAAGCAGATCAAGTTGGTGATTGGGAGAGTTGGAAACGCATGGAAATCCATGGAATCAGCCAGACTGCATCCAAGAGCGCCGAGAGAGCTGACTGATGTGGTAGCGAGACTGCACTCTGTACCTTTGAAAGGTCATGTCATGAAAGTTGAGGGAGGTCCCTCTTTACTGGAGAAAAGCAAATGTTGCACCAGTCTTCAGAAAAGGCCAAAAGCAAATACCATGGAACTACAGCCTGGTCAGCCTCACTCCAATCCCTGGGAAGTTCATAAGGTGAGTCCTCTTGGAGCACATTTCTGGGCACATAAAGAAGGTGATAGGTAACAGCCAGCATGAATTTACTGAGGGCTGATCAACCTGACAGCCTTCTATGATCAATTGACAGGATTTGTGGACTGGGGGAGAGCAGTGAATGTCATTTACCTTGACTTTAGCGAGTTTTTTGACACCATCTTACACAACCAGATGGATAAAAAGCCAGTTGAGTGGTCAGGCTCAGTGAGTCATGTTTAATGGGTTGTACTCTACTCAGAAGTCACCAGGGGTCTGCAAGGGTCTGTATTGTGACCAGTCCTGTTCAACAACCTCATCAATGACCTGGAGGAGGCAATGGGAGTGCACGGTCATAAAGTTTACAGAAGACATAGAACTGGGGAAGCTGCTCAATACAGTCACAGGCAATGCTGCCACCCAGTGGGACCTAGACAGGCAAGAGGAATGGGCTAATGGGAACTTTGTATAACTAAACAAAGTCAATGTCTTTCTCGTGGACACGGTATCTAGACGTGGTCTGAGTTTTGAGCAGAGGGGTCTAATCACTTCCCTTTTTATCAGGAGACTATACTTTTGTTAACAGACCACAGGACACTGTTAGCCGCCTTTGCTGCCAGGGCATGCTGTTGACTCATTCATGTCCAGCGGACATGTCTGCCCACATCTCCAAGTCCTCCACAGAGCTGCTCCCCAGCCAGTCAGGTCGCAGCCTGTATCATTGCAATGGGCTTTTCCTTCCCACATGCTGGACTTAACCATTTGTCTTGAATTT
Source organism: Haliaeetus albicilla (assembly GCF_947461875.1). Lineage (NCBI taxonomy): Eukaryota > Metazoa > Chordata > Aves > Accipitriformes > Accipitridae > Haliaeetus > Haliaeetus albicilla. The sequence continues at coordinate 6,168,609 of NC_091497.1, read as the reverse complement.
CACAAAATTTCCATTAGCCCCTTCCTCTTGCCTGTCTAGGCCCCTCTGGATGGCAGCCCTGCCCTAGGGAGTGTTAACTGTTTGCCCCAGTTTTGTGCCGTCTGTAAGCTTGACAAGAGTACACTCTGTCACCTCTTCCATGACATGACCCTGAAAAATGTCAAACTCTTAATGAGTAGTCAGACCCTGGGTCACTGGCAAATACAGTCCAAAGAACAGGAGAAAAAGCATATACAAGAAGAAGGAGCTTAACTAATAAGAATTGCCTACATGGGAAATCTTTATGGGTTTCTTTGCATGACATTTCTTTGCATCTGTGACATTTGCATCACATCTCTTTGAATGACAACATGTGAAGTGCTATTTGGTTGATACTATTTCCTAATGTAGCAGATATGACTCCTTTTTTATTCAAGGTACTTAAAGACAATGTGGGTGAGTTGGATAAAATTGTATAGGAAGACCCAATAATTGCCAAGAGAACTCTGCAAATGACCACGAGTGCTTACAGGCTCCAGGTGGCTGGTAATTTTCATGATAAGCAAGTGTGTTGTGATGATTAGCTTTGGGAATATTGAGAGATGCAAGATAGTGTTTGAGCTCTCCTGCTGACTGGGAAAGAGGTTGTTGGTTGTTTTTTTTTTTTTAACATTGAGGACTAGCAAAATATTTTACAAAATGCCTGGGCTTTTATGCATTGCGCTTCTAAAGGAAGCCCTAGACTCATGAGCCCCCCCATAAAGACTTTGCTCTCATTCCTAAGCATACATGGGACTGCAAAAGGTAAGGGATCATAGCTTTGGCACAGGACAGTCTTCACTTCCCTTTTCTATTCCATGTGCTGCTCCATTAGCTGGACAGTAGATTAGATGGGAATTTCAGGAATTTTGTGAAGACTGTTTGGGAACCAAAAGCCACTTCGTCCAACTCGGTTTGGCTTAGTCTGAGATCACTGTGGACTAACTGTTACTGAATACTGCTGCCTACAGCTGGACCTTCTATTGCCACACCATGCTATGAATCCTCCGCCCGCCCCCTCTTCTGCACAAGAAGCAATACCTATCCCTTATCTGACTCATAAAAATGAAAAGAATCTCCTTGCTGTTTTGGCATGGGTGGTGGTGTTCAGCAGTAATGGAGGTGAAGAGGCTTCTGCCCGAGACAGTTACTTTTCCCAGAGAAGAGGCCATCTTTACTTCGTGCAGGCTTGAGTAAAGTCCTTAAACATGTATGCTACCTCATGTTTACAACAGCATTGCTTGCTGCCATTGTTCCTTCCTTGCAGGTTGATTTTAAGGTTTCAGTTTGTAGAGTCTTGCTGCCCACTGGATGTGCCTTAGATTTACAGCTAAATTAATGCCAGTTGAAGGGATTGGAGTCTATGACACAGAATATTCATAAGTCTCTGGTGAATAGTAATGTCTGTCTTCCTGAAAGGTAACATCTTCATGGGCAGCTGTCTTGACCAGACAAAGATTTCAGCAAGGCAGGTCTGCAGAGGATGACTTTTCGTTTGATTGATCTGATTGACTAGGGAATGCTATCAGTTCTGTTATAGCAAGAGGTAGAATTAAGGAGTGTAAGGAATTAGGGTAGGGGTGGCATGACCAGTAGTTAGGGCCAGGACTCTTTAGGCCAGGAGTTAAACCAAAAGCATCGAGTTAAACATCATGCTGGAAGGCAAAATTGGAACCATGGGATTAAGTCAGCAGACTTAAGTTAGTCAGGCTCAAGGCTGGCATGAGGAACTTCAGGCATAATATTTTGAAGCATCAGGCAGGAAACAAATGCTTGAGCTGCCCTCCAGTCTCCTGGAAAACCACCTTCATTTCCAGGAGAAAAGAAGTGACATGTGCCAGATGTATGCGAGACTCTGCATTAGTAAATTAACAGGGCTATAACACTCAGGCTTGTGCTGCCTCCTTTAATTGCCTGCCATGCATATAGAATGCCAAATGATGTTCTCTAAAGGAAACTGAATGCAGATTATGCTTTGCAGCTCTTAGCACTATTGGTTAGCTGGTACCTATCATGCTGAACATCAGGAGCTCAGTCCACAAGAGGTGAAGGGGCTGCTACTTGTGTAGTTCAGGTGCATGCCAGCAAAAGTCTGCAAAGTTGTGACAGTAGAGTAAGCCGTTGACCTTTTTCTAGCATCATGCCTTGGACTTGTCATTCTTCTTTCTGAGACCTAATTTACAATAGCTTTTGAATTGGAAATAATTGTAAAGGAGGACCACGGCTGCTTTTATCTTTTATGCCCTTACACAGGGACAAACAATCCTATTTAAAAAAAAAAAAATCCACCACTACCACACCACATCGATGTATTGTAGCAATGGTTTAAACAGCCATAGTTACTATAGAGTAATTCCCCCATGCAACACAACATGATGTGCGTATGCATGCATACACACACATGCATACACTTGGAACTGAGTAGCTGAGGACTACTAGCTACTACAAGGTAGACTATATAGCTGTGGTGTAAAGTACAATGTGGCCCACTGCGTGAGTGACTGGACTGGGATCTCCTCCCTGCAGTTGAAGTGTTGGTATCCGTTGAGTGCTGATTCATTCCTGGCTGTCTTATGAGCCCAGAAACAAAATAAAACAGGAAATAGTCAACGTAATTCTTTAGTAGTCGTCCTCGTGTCCCCCTTCACCCCCCCTACCACCCCCAAGACTAAAGCAAAAAGCCCCTGGTTTTATTGCAGTATTTGTTAGGTTCTATTATCATATCCATTGCTAAAGGAGGAATGAAGGCAAATGCAAGCTTCTGACAAGTCCTTTGAACATCTTATCTATTCCCCTGCCTCCGCCAACTAACCATGCTAGGCTGTTGGCTGCAGAGCTGTGGAAGGAAGATTTGCTCTATTAGCTAAAACACTGGTTTGATTACAACCCCCATCTGGTGTTTGGGTCTTTTTTTTTTTTTTGTTCCCTCCCCTGCCTGCTTTCCCCTTGTTTGTAGTGAAAGTAACATGCCCACTACATGGTAAAATCTCTTACCCTCGGTTCCTGTTAATTTTCTCTGATGGCTTGACCTCCTGGTTTTGTCATCCTACCTATTGGAGCAGAGATAGCCAACTTCTTTGTGATCCTCTTAGCTTCACATCATCTTCCCCAGTTGCACATACTGTGGTGAGACCCAGGTGAAAGCAGCTAAGAACCTGTAGCTCCATTCTGTGAGAAGACTGCTGCAGTTTACTGGGGTATGCATTGGTTCAAATAACACCACCCACCCCGCTCTAGCCCTTTATTCTTTCTTGAATGGGGAAAACATCATAGAGGCAATATATTGTCTGCTGGTTTTTCTATTGCATGTGAGCAGCCATAGTATTCCTAGAGTGCCACGGTTTGTTTAGACCTACCATCTGGCTGCTTGCATCTCTTCTTTCAGGGTGGTTTCCACCAGAAATTTTTTGATACTAACGTAATCTGGAATCAGTGATGGCTAGACTTGTATAGACCTTTGTGAGGGATTTTAAACAGGTCATTTACCACTGTGACACACTTGGTTTACTTCTCTTTTGTTCATCTGTACAGTGACAAAAGAGCTAATGATTAAATTGAGTTTGTTGTGGAGGTATTGACTTGCATCTTGCCACTGGAACAGCCTTCACTAGGACTATAGATATCGACTATAGATTTTCTGTGAGGCTGTGTGTAAATCCCGCGGTGCAACAAGCACAGCGTACAGTTGAAGTTATTTTTGGTGGTCAGGAGCCTGGTATGCTTTCATACCATCTCCCCTTCTTCCCGGAGAAACATGGTAAATGATGTTTTCAGACGGAGGCTCCAGTGCAGACAGTCTTTCTTTGGTTATAGCGATAGTGACAGACAGCTTTTTAAAGAATTGCCTTACGAAAGTTCAATTGGTAATCAAAGAGGGCTGAGACAGAGCACTGGAATTGCTTTTCTCCATTTGGAAAGTCTTTTTCAGATGTTTCTGCTGTTCTCAATAAAGACAGTATTTGCTGATTCAGGTTTGCTGAGAGCGGGCGAGGTTCACCGCTGTGTTCCAGCTGCTTTGCGGTGCTCTGGCAATGCAAACCAGCTGCAGGTCTGGTTTAACTCAAGCCAGGTTTATGGCTGGTTTGCATCACTGGAGCAGTGTAAAGTACCTAAAGCATGCCAGCTAATCTGGCCTATTGCTGAACCATTATAAATGACTTGTTTTTCTTCTTGTTCTTTACATGTAACTTTATTTATAGTTAAAGCCGTAGAAATTGAGTAGATTGTATCACTAAGACCGATTTTGAGTTCTAAACTAAAGTCTATAGAACTAGAGGTTTTTTAAGCCAGAGCTTTTTCTTCTTAACTGAAATAAAATTGTCAGATTACACATTGCTCCTCTGCACTTCTGTGTTATGGATTTCTTTTTAAGTTACACTAGGATTACAGTTGCCTGTTCTTATTATAAGATGAAATAATGATTAGTCTGAGATCTAAAAGAGTAGGCTTTATAAGTTTTATTTTGCAAAATGTGGGCTCAGCTTTTATTCTAAATGCAGTAATTTTCCTCTAGTTTACTGAGAATGTGTGCAATATTTGTGTCATTATCAATATTGTCTGTAATTTACTGATTGAAAATATTTTGGAGGTTTTGAGAGAGGAAGGAAATCACCAACCATGATGATTTTTCTTCTGTTTATAGTAAAATATGTAACTGAAATCATATTTACCTACCTTGGATAGCATGATGAGTGTTCGAAACAAGCCACAAATATTAATGATTAATTATATTAGTCCATGTACAGTATTTTTTTTCCATAATCCAGCTCTTCCTCTGAGGCTCTTAGTGTTGAATGTGTGATGTGTATTTTTAAACAGTATTATACATAGAAGAATGTCAGAAGTGTCATTACAGCTACTCTGATCTACACTTTCCTCAGAACTCAGATATTTTGCTCTTTACCTAGAAATATTTTTGTATAAAGATTATGGGATAATTTAAAAAAAGAATTCTTTCTGGATAAACATACTGGCATTCAAATCAGAAATTTTATTCCTCTGATCAACTGTATATTGGAAGAAAACATGACAGAATTTGCAAAGTTTTTCTAGACTTTGAGGCAAAGCACCGAAGAATTAATTACTGCCTCGTATTAATTAAGATAACAATGCAAAACCCTTCATTAGAAGCATAGGAAAAGTTCTTCCTTGGTCCTTGGAGAGAATATTATATGCAAGCCCTGTTGTGTGGGTTGCAAGGTGTCACTGGAATTTATATGCATTACTTGTCTAATTGCAGTAAATGTAGCATGTCCAGATAGGTTTAAAAGTTGGATGGCTGTTTGTTACTTGCTGGAAATCACTTGAAACCTTGCTACTCGGAGGCAGCTGTTCACAGGTCCTTCACCTCTCCCCAGAGATAGCTGGAAGACTCTGTTGTTGGACCCTGTCTTTTATGGCAGAAGCAGTAAACATGACAGGTTGTTTGGGAGCCATCTGTTTTAAAATGGTTGCTGCTTTGTATGCAGTAATGAACTTGAGATCAGTTTTCTGTCTGTCTTCATAGTAACAGCCTTGTTTGGTGTCACAACAGGTGGAAGTTGATGGGATGAAACTAAACGTGACCAGCGAGTGGAACCTGGCTTCACCCTTATTGTCTGTCACCATTGATGGCACTCAGAGGACTATCCAGGTAAACTCACCAACGCTTCATTTGTAGAGCTGAGATAACCACGAGCCTTTGGGTATCCAAATAATACTGATATGTGGGGTCTAAACTTGCTGCATCCTAAAAATGATGTGACGTTGTGTGAATAACATAATCTTTCTGCTTTGAATACATCCAGAGCTTCAGTGGAGTGAACTTGTCTCAAAGTTACTTATCTAGAGTTTGGAATATCTTTCTTTTAAAGAGAACTTGCTTGTTTTAGACAGAAATTTATCCCAGTTTCTAGGATCTCTTTACTTAATGGCTGTAAGGAGATACAGTTTCTTAATCACTTAAGAAATAAAGAATGGATTACTGCACCACCACCACCCACCCCCCCCCCCGCCAAACCAAACTAAAAACCAAATAGACTCGAAAAACCAACCAAAACCCACATGGGATCCTGCAGTAAAATTATTCCTTGTGTTTGGATCCTGTGATTTTTTTTTTTTTTTTTCCCCTTTTGGGCCTTTGCAATTTGAATGTCACAGGCCAGTGCATCTCCCATGTAATGTGTTTTTTTAATATGCTTTTATGAAATATGATTAGTTCCATGATTTGAGAAGAAAAATGTAGAAAACACCCCAAACTTGTGTGGCTCTAAGAAAAGAGGACCAAAAAGATTAATATAGTTGTATATTCTTTCCTTCTGGCCACTAGTGTGTTTGAAATCAACTCCAAACAAAAAGGTGTGCCTTTAACTGCCTTGTAAATTTTCTGAAGGCAATGCCAGTCAGGATTTATATATTTGTTGACAAATCCTTTATTTATAAATACCCATTGATCCTGGTAATAGTGAAAGGAGAAAAAAAAAATCAGAACTTTTAGAGTTATTGAAAATATCTTTCTACATACAACAATATCTCTTTCCTATACATTTATCAGTGATACAGTGGTCAGACTTCTGATAATTTACGGTGAAATGTGTGAATTTATTTTTTCATTTTCACTCCTGATAAATTACCCAACTGGAAATACTGTCTTTGCTTTGACTGAATTATAAGACTGCAACTTGAAAATAAAAAATATTGTATCTTTCAAGGTTAGTATTGACGGAGAGTGAAATATTCATTGCGTGCTCAGGTAAATTATGGACTTAAGTTTTGTAGATTGCTTGGAAGCTTAATGCCCGCCTCAGGGCTTGTGTATATCTAAAATAATTTTTTATTTTAAAGTGTATTTTTATATTTTAATACTGGTCCATTTTGGTACTGTTTTATAAAGTACATTCCTAATTTTGAGTAGGAGACAATACTGATGTATGAATACATAAAATCTGCCTAGGAGAAAAGCATTATATTTAGAATGGATAACCATATTCAGAAGGCCTCATTGCAAACTATATAACAACTTTATGGCTGGATACAGAACTTGGAGTATAACTAATAGTAGTAAGACCAGTTAACTAAAAGTGTAATATTAGAACTGGCACATAAAATTAGTTTAAAAATTAATGATCATGAGAACTGCACATGCTTTCTTCTAGGAGCTGAGCCAGCAATAGTGTTACTTGCACTCCCTGAGTATGACCAAACTGTATGAAATACTGCAGGGCTAGCCACAGCAACAAGCAATAAGCTGGCTGCACGCTATCTATCCAACAGAATGTGGAGTAAGCACATATGTTGTTTCTTTCTCAGATTTTATCTATAAGTCTTTGCTTTTAGCAAAGAAACCCAGTAGCTTGAAAAGTTATTAATCTTTTAGTGTATATATGTAAATTTATGGGAACCTTAAACTTGACCTCTGATATCCACTCACTGGAATCTAAATTGGTTTTTTGGTTATATATTTCTGCAGACTTGCCCCACTGCAAGAACCAAATTAGACAAGTGTATTCCTATAGGTCAATTTGTCTCCAAAAGCAATTGACCCCTAAGTCTTGAAGTATCTTCTTTCAGCAAGACTTAGCCCTAGAGCCATTTAAGCAACAAATATGGATGAATCGAATAATTCCAGCTGTGCTTTATTAATTTTCAGCCAATCTAATTTCTCTTCATAGTTGGTTTCATTCTTCTAAATTTGCTCAACCAAATACAGTCTTTGTGAACATTGTATTTCTTTGAAGGTTTGATTTATGCACCTTCGGCTCGATCCTGCAGTCTGGCCCCAATCCAGCAAAGCACTTAAGCATAGAAGCAGGAAATAAATAATTTTAAAATGTTTTGGTTTAAAATGTATTTATGTAAATTATAGTCTAGACATTCAAATTGTTGCATATCTGTCGCACACTTAAAAATAAGTAATTAAGCGTGCTGCCGTATTTCCACTCCTCTGCTGAAGGCTCAATGTGTATTAGAGCAAAGCAGAGCGCCAACTCTGCCACAGAGTTAAGAAGGCCTATGAGTTTAAAAACCAGGTTTTCGGAGACTATTTCTAGAGTACGGGATGCGGGAATACATCTGAGTGCCTGAGGAGAGGTATATGCCCTGGTCACAGTCTGTCTAGGGCATATCAGGGCACAAGTAGGATGCGTGGCAGCCCCCTCCCTCCCACTTTTGTTTCCTTTGCGAGGAAGCCCATCTGTGTGCAGCAGATGGGCGCTGCAGAGTGCCTGGCCAGGTCCCCAGATGATAGAGGGACCAGAACCCTGGGGGATACTGCAGGTCCGTTTGCCTGCAGCACGAGGGCTCTGAAATCTTTGCGCTGCTTTGGATTACTGCGAAATCCATAGGATGCTATACAAAGCGATGAGCCGATGAAAACTTGGGATCGTTTGAGCAGGAGGTTTCTGAGATACGGTTTTCAGGGATGAGGGTGTGGGCAGATGTCATAGCATTCCTTGAAGTACACAGATCCCGTCATGGTTTTTTTTGTTGTTGTTGTTTTTTAGTAGTTCCTTGGCTAATCCTAGTTTCTCAGCATTTTCTCCACTTAGGACTAGACTCTACCTCTCATTTGGGGAGGCTGAATTTAACACGTTGTGAAGTGTAGGATTTTGTTCACCAAGCAAATGAAATTTTTGTGTGCAGAAATACTTTGCCAAAACGGTTTCCCCTACCTGTTTCCAAAGATGTTAGTGGCTCAGAATTTGACTTAGACCTAGCTATTGTGAATTTGGACCGTGCCTTTGCTGAAAAACAGAGAAGTAACTAGAGGCATGTGGTTACAATATGTCTTCCTGAGGATTCAGATTTGAAGGGATTGGCTGTTACTTAATTGAAAATACATATTTAAAATACATTTATGTAAAAAATATGATTTGAATATGATATAGCCTTTCAGGCAATATTTAAAGTAAAAATAAATAAATGAGGTGCTTAATGATTCCTGTGAAGAGTGAGTGGAAAAGAGGACGTTGGTTGAGTTGTAGAAAAGAACCGTAAGAACTCCAGTTGAAACTGGAAGGGAGAATAGTGGTTCACAATGGTATCCTGGAAAGTAGCGACAGTTGGAAGATAGGCAGCAGGCATATTTTGGGACAATGAGGCCGTTTTTATCCCTCTGTCTCTGCTCCCATGTACAAGTAACCTGGATTTCTGTGAGCCCTGTGCCTGCAGAAGTCATCATCTATGACCTCTTCCTTCTCCCTGTAAATATGAACTGGGGAGCGGGTGGAAGGGGAGAAGGGAAGAATAAGCTGCCTTTTCCATAGAGCTGAACATCTCCTTTTATTCCCTCACGTGAACCAGAATCTAAGGGGACCTCAAGATAAATCAATGAATCCATGAAGTCTAGCAGATGGACTGGAACCTAACTGCAAGTCTGTCCTTACTACAGTCAGATTGCAAGTAACCGCCTTCTAGTGGGACATTGTGCAGGAAGATCAGATATCTGCAGAGAGAGCAGGTTGCCCAAGAAAAAAACATGTAGGAGATCTTCAAACCCTCTTTGCTTTGGCACTACTTGTATTTGGGCAAGTTCTCAAAAACCACCCCACCGACCATCCAAATGCTGAGGCTGCTCTATAGCAACACCACATGGACAGATTTTACAACTTCTTAGTGCTGTTAAATGCTCTGCTTTCATTGATCCCATCGTCAAAGGCTCAACCCATCCTTATATACCATTTACTTGCAGACAGTTCCCTATAGCAAAAGGATTCTAAGCCAACACTTTTGCCAACACTTTTGTACCTCTTCATCGTATCATATGCACCCAGCCTTTCCACTGGCATATTGTCGGCTCCCACTGGTTTCACAGCTCTGCTAGTTTATGTAATGAAACCTTCCACCCTATAAAGGTAGTGCAGGCATTCTGCCTGGAGCCTGGAAAACTCTTGGTGGCTTTTGGCAGCTTCAGCAAAGCAATTTTACAATGGCACTTGCGATGCCTTCTCTTTGAATTTCCTGGCTTTCAGAGGATTGGTCTCTGCTGAACTGAAGCTCTGTAGGTCCTAGACAGAACTCAACTGGACAAGGTCCTGAGCAGCTCAATATTACTTTGACATTAGCCTTGCTTTGAACAGGGAATATGACTACCTGATTTTCAGAGGTCTCTTCTAGCCTAACTGTTCTGTGACTCTGTCGGATGTCCCAAACTCTATGGTAAAAAGGTCTTTATCAGTCACAGCAAGGTGTAATTAAGAGAGTAATGGAGTTAGTAAACGTGATCCTGTAAAGCTGAAATCATCAGTCGCAAGCTTCAAGTATTTTTGTGAATGAAATACATGAAGATGTATCAGTGGAGTTTTCTCTACTTACAGTGTTATGGAGAATTCAATCATGGCATCACTTATTATTTTTTCATTTAATTTATTTATTGCATCAACAGTTGCAGCAGGAGGAGTATATTCTACATCCTGGGACATGACAAATTTAAGTGCTTCTCCGATACCATGTTTCTTTTGATTATTATTTTGGTCTATAATAACAGAAAAAATGAAAATGCTGTAGGTTATGAAGGCTTTGTTCCTGGGAAATGTCTGACATTCTGGGAAATGTCTGACAGGAGAACAAAGCCTATGCCCAAGTATTCATTTCCTTCAACCCTGTGGAGACTTTTTTCAAACATACGTGTAATTTTTTTTAGAAAAATTACCCATATATACATTTATATATTTTACTGTTTTGAGATCTCAGATGTAATCTGTGATAATGATATATTATACAGGTTTCAGGTCTAAAGTACCATTACTTCAGCACACTCATTTTCTTAAACCCTGAAAATGATTTTGGGAAGCTGTAGTGAGCAGTGTGCGTGAAGACTGCTCAACAGTCCATTCTTTAGTGCTGTGCAATTACTGCGCACACTCTGCTGTTGTCATTTACCCACGATTTCAGAATTATTTTTGCTAGGTTGTCTCTAGAAGAGGGACACAATGATTTGCAAACAGGGGCAGGCATTTGGATGTACTATATCCAAATAGCTATACTGTTGGGTAAAGAAAAGCTAGAGTGTGAGCCCCAGCACTGGATTCCTGATGGCCCATATTGATTAATTGGCAGCTCACTGCCTGGCTTTGTCTCAGCCCGTTCCAGTTATGGCTGACCTAGACAAACCTGGTACAGATTTATGCCGTGCTGTGTAGACCTAAGCAGTGGGACTGAGACAGTCATTGCCATTTGGCTTTGGGACCAGGCATCAGTCCATGGCCCTCCTTTATTCAGTGGTATCGAAACACAGGCTGCCTGTGTTTTCCTGTTTGCTCATCCAGCCATGGTCATCTGAGAAAACTGAGCTCAGCCTTGAAACTCCAGAAATGATCTGTGGATATGATACAGAGAAACTGATCTTTATCTCCTCACTTGATGCTCTCGTAGCATTTGAGAGAAGTACAAACAAGCTCTCATATCCCAGGTAAAAGACAACGACAAAAGCCTGTGGCATACAGCGTAGTATGCCTTGCTGTGTTTCAGACTTTTAAAATTTTTTGGAAAGTATTAATAAGTGTCGGTCAGGGCACTGTTCTTGTTGTTACTTCTTTCCCCTGCAGTTCCACAAAGAGAATGATAGATTTTGGCAAGTTGCTTATTGCAGTCTTATCATCGCCTAATAATTGCTGTGGCACTGTCCTTTCACTTCATTTGAATTCCTCCTAGTCCCTCTATTGGAAGAGACCATGAGCAGTTGATCCCTACCCACTGTGTCCACGCTGCTTGTATCCTCATCCTCACTCAGTTGCCCCTTTTCGGTGCTGCAGAGCTGTTCCTTGTGGAGAAGCCTGTCTTTATGTCTATGTTGCTCTCTGAACATCTTCCATTTCTGTTATCTCCTTTCTGAGCTGTGGGGACCAGAACTGTGCTGTGTTGAAAACATGGGCAAAACCTAGACTTCTACCATAACTTAATAGTGTGCACTGATTTGTTATCTGTTCTCATTATAAATTTCAAATATTTCCTTTGGCTTTTGTAACCAAAACCAAGCACAGAGCTGTTGTTCCTACTGAATTATCACTTCTGATTGGTAATGGCTGGGGTGGGCAAGGAAGATAAACTCTTGACAAGGAGATTTTGCCAGGAAACTTTGAAGCTGTGCAGTGTTCTAGAGCACAGATATTGATGTCCTGGTGTCACCCTTGGCAAACAACTTAGCTGTTTTTGTGGGTGGAGGTGGATCCTTCCCAAAGGACCAGACACAGAAGCAGAGAAAAGTCATAGTTAGAAGAAATTCTGAAACTTCATCAGCATGCATGATTCAGTGCATATCTCCTCGGTGTGCTTGGAAAGACCTGAGTGATCTACTTTAGATAATTATTAGATAATTCAACTTGTTGAGTTTGTGAAAGATTCTGTACAAGAAAATAAGTAATTGTACCACTTAGGTTTCATTGTTTGATCATGGGTGATCTAAGGACTGACTGAGACTTCCTTTATTTCCAAAGGTTGTAGGGAAAGGGAAGGTGTATGAAAGCCGGCCTTTTTGGTGCTGCTTGCTGTAATTGCCGATGATGCATATTAAAACAAATATTACTATTATGGCTTCGTTGACATGGGTGTTTGCCAAAATTGTTAAAATTACTACTTTTTAAAATGAGACTTGAATATACTTATAGCCTATACAGCAACAGTATGGCCAGCCCCTGAGTCATGAAGCCTTTAAAAATATTGGATATCCTTCACTGTCATACCAGAGTATTTGTGTTAATGTCTACTTTAAATAGCAAGTACCCAAATCTCATGAGCGATCTGCAATTTGTGTGGAATCGGTTTAACTGAAGGCTGACTCCGCAGTCTTGTCCATTGTTCCAATGGAGAATGTGTGAAGGGAAGGGGAAAATTCAAGGAAATAAAAGATCATGAAATTACAGGTTACTGCTGCCTTTTTTAAAATTTTTTTTTTCATTGAGCAGCAGAAGCAAAAAGTACACACCAGCCCCCTTTTCACACACCCGATTCTTTCATGAAATTTTTTTTTTTTTTTTTTTTTTTTTTTTTTTTTTAAATCCAGGAAGGAAATGAGTGGTCAACTGCTATGCCCAATCAATCCCTTTGGAATTTATTGTCCACTTTTCAGAGAGGTCACCCACAAAGTTCTATCTACAAACAACAAACTTCTCCCTTTCTTTAACCTAATGGGATTAGTTATATCCTGTGCTACTCCAGGGGTTAATCAAATAATGTTAGTTGTCACAGTATCTTATGCCATATTTTTTTCCAAAGGAGCTATAAATTTTAATGACAGACACTATTCAGGATGAATAACTATAAGGATTCTGTTTGTGTCCAAAGGCCAAAGCATTGTATTCATTTGTTGACAGACATTGTAGTTTTATGATGTTGAAACCTTGAAAGACAAGGAATGGTTCTCCTGAACATGGTAACACATTCAGAGAGCAAAGGGGAAGGAAGAGGAGAGGCATCAAAGAGCGAGAAAGGACTATGGATCCTGCGAAGGGTCTGTCTCAGAGCAGTCATAAACGTTACCAGATCTAGAATCACGTGGCAGCTTGTTACCTGCGCACTGTCCTCCTATAAGAGCAAAACATATTATGGCATGTCAAAACAAGGGTAAGGTTTCTAAAAGTTTTAGTAATTTTGTGATTTAACATAAGAACAGCAAAAATTTAGGAGTTCACAGGGAGGACTAAACTCTAGATTGTTGTAAATAATTGTAAATAGCTGGAATTGTTGGGCTAGAGTAAATCTCGTTTAGATTCATTCTTTACCAACACCAAATAAGTGGTCTTTCTGGGAGGTGAGGGGGATGTTGGTGGTGTTGGGGTTTTTTGTTTATTTGTTTTAAAGCCTCTCATCCACTGCTTTTTAATGCCTACTTACCTCAGAGGGTTAAAGGAGCACATGGACATGCTTGGAGGGTGCTCTCTGTATATGTAATAGCAATATTGCAGTGGCATTAATATTAAAAATTTGCATGTCTAAAGCTTGGCAAAAAGAAGTAACAAGTGACATAAACATTGGATACCACCTACAGAAATACTGTGAAGGATCTGTGTTTCCATTTGTCTGTTTATGGGAGGACAGAAATTCCCAAGCCGTCTACAGGCACTAGGAGGATGGTTCTTTTAAAAGTGATAATATGGTGCCTCAGCCTCTTAGGAACTTCCCCTGCACCTTTATCTGTGAGGATTGATGCCCTGTAAGCCATTCATGCTATGTTTAACATCTGTATTTGTACTGTTTGGGAATAGATTCCATTTAGTCCCTGGAAGAGGACTTGCAATAGGTGCTGGCGGAGGCCAGTATCTTAGTTGGCATCCTGGTAGGATTCCTTTTAAAGGGAAGGACTATTTCAGCGTAGTACCATTTACGCCAGTCTTGGACATCTTTTGCGTGTCAAAATGCTTCATATGTAGCAGGACTTGATCATCTCATTCCCCACTGGGTGACTGCTGCCCTTGTAAGAACCTGGAAAATGTGGATGTGCCCTGAGGAAGAACAGCTAACTGAGGCTTCATTTACTCTAAAGTGCGATCTGAAATGGATAATGGCTAAGGGTAGAGCAGCGCACAAAACTGGGCTAAGTTTCCATTTGTACTTTAATGCGCTAAGGGGAGGAAATGATGGCACCACCAGTGGAGAACACTAAGTTGTGACAAAAGTAGACTGATCCTCTAAGTGGAAATGCTTGTGAGGCTGCACAAATCTGAACATATAGCGCAACGTAGACAGTCTCCAACATATAAGAAAGCTTGGTCATGCTGGTAGTCTGGGATCACATCCCTAGTTGGGGATTTTGCACAGTGGAAGGGGAGTGCTGAAATTAAATTCTCCTTTCTGCAAAGATTCCAGGAGGAGAGGGAAAAGGAGATTGATAAAGCCAAACCAATCCTCACGTTTTGACAAAACGACGACTTCATGGTGTCACAGTTATTTCTGCAGCTTTCTCCTCCTCTCTGACCCAACTATGGGACTCCAAAGATGGAGTGACATAGCTGGATGATGGAGCTTTCCAGATGTCCAAGCACCCTCACGTGCACAAAACCTCATAGATGAGGAATTAGCAGATAAATCTGCTATAACTTTATGAGGTAAAATACTGTGTTTTTTTCCCCTGACTTCCCTATTGTGGGAATAATTTGTTTTTTAATTAGACCTGTCTGGGAATGATTCTGGCCTGTATTTTGCCAGGTTGAATTTTCAAGAATTTATAAATATTGGCCAAAAGGTGGATAGCATTCTCCATTTGAAATTCATGGCATAAGATGTTCAGAATTTCTGGTAGTGGGCAGTTGAAATGAAGCAATAGGGGCTGCAAGAACTTCTGCATTCTGAAAAACAGCATCATGCTGGGAAACTACACAGTGTTTCACTCAAAATTTTATCTATAGTCTATCTATAGGTTTTCTGGGCTTGGTTGGTTTTTTTTTTTGTTTTGTATAGGCTGATACATGTTGTCTGACTGTTAATGTAGTCATGCTACAGCTTGAAAAAGTTGAAAAAATGTTGGTCAAGTGACAATCTGTACATTTTCTGTAACAAATGGTCTCCAGCTTTACTTTCAACAAATAAAGGTGGTAGATAGTAGTTCAAGGTAAATGTGTTTGAGAAACTTACATGTATGATTTCCTTTGCCAGTTCATATTCATTTTGACTTGACACATTACTTTTCCATTTGTAAGCAACGCAAAAAAATTGCTTTGGGTCTGTTGGAGTTTCTTTGTTTTGGTATCATTCCTTCCCTGCAGCTGCTCCCCTCCAGCTTGGAGAGCCCAAGATACCAGAAGATTTGTGGAAAATACTCTGAGATCTTGTTGTCTAATAATGTCTGTGTCAGTTTAGAATCTCTTTCAACAATATATATTTTATGTTTGGCTGAGCTTCTTTATCCTTCTTCATGTAAAGGTTGTTACCATTTTTATCTGCAAGTGCTCATCTACTGCAGGCTTAATGCAAAGCTGATTGTAACCCTACTGCATCTTATGATGAATAGATCATTGGTACCCAACTAAGTGGAAATAATTTTCTATGGCAAAGCAGAAGAATTTAAAGTCATATCACACTAACCTCTGGTAATTTACTGGGATTTACAGATTAAAACGATTATTTGTGAAATGGCTGTGGTATAGCATACACTTAAGATAGAGGAGGAAGATCAAACGCATTTTGTATGATTATATACGCTTGTCTATTTTTACCTACGTGCATAAGCGTTTTGTTTGTATATACATAGCATATGCAGTATAGCATGCTGTAACCTGTGTGTAAAAATACATATAATATTTATGTAACACACTCATTTGACAGCTTTGAGACTGCAGATGGATTTTTTGAAGTTGTGATTTATTTTTTTTTCAGATTTGATTTATCTTGTTACTTTCTCATAAGGAAGAAAAACTATACTTTTAACTCAAATGATGCTAATAAAGTTAGTCTGAAGCTCTATCAGTTGAATCAACCAGAAGAGCATTGGTTATGTCTAAGATCATGTAATTGATGCCAACAATGTAATTTTACTGTATTGGCAAGTAAACATACAGTGATGTTTTGTCTTTGTTCAAATGGTAGACTTCCCTTGCTTTTTGGTGTAAACCTCCTAGTACATAATTTGCAATTTATTAGGAAAACAATGACAATGCATATAATTAGCTATTCTTTTTTGTTACCTCTATTTGATTACTTTCCTGCTATCACATGCAATATGAAACCATCTATTATGAGGTATAGAATATGTAAATATCTAACTTTACAAGAGAAACTGGAGACTGGTCCTTTTTCTAAAGAGGTGTAAAATAAAAGAATAATTGTTAACCATGTCCTTTCATTTTCTTGAAAACATCAATTACATTTACAAATCCCAGAAACACAAGCCCACCAGCGGAACAGAAATAACTCCTTTCAATATGCTTCAAAAAATCTAATCACATCTAACAGCTGAAATTTATTTACAACTGTAATTTGAAACATTAATTATGATAATGTGCTGACTTCTTTTGTAACATGGTTCTCAAAAGCCTGGCAGTTCTCTTTTTGGTCTTGATGTAACATATGTTTTGTGACTTGGAGAATTTCTCTACCTTTCTTTCTTGTTTTTGTTTTTTGAAATATACCCAGAAGGGAAATTTCTTTTTCTTCTCTGTTTGTTAACTATTTTCCTCACCTTCCCCGTTATTTATTTTTTTTTTTCCCTCACTGCCGGTTAATTCAAGAGATGGATTTTAGTGCTTTAGCTGACTCTTAATGCCACAGACAACTGAATGTAATGCTTTGTATTTTGGGCACAGCAAACAGTAGCAGTGAGGATTTACTATAGTGTGGTACCAGGGCACTTCGACAGCGTCAGGGCAGGAAGGCGGCTGCTTATATCTTTGTCTTGTCTTGAGACTGTGGCTTTAGAAGGTGCCTTCTTGATACACGTATATATTTGGCTTTATTAAATTAGTTATTAAATTATTTTTGAAAGGGCTTAGTTATTGCTATGCTAGCTTATTTAGCTGTGAGTAAAGAGACTCTGTGTGAGGAAATACTTTAATGATTTGGTTTTCAGTTGTGAAAAATAAGTCAAGTTGTCAAGATACCTGGCTTTACTTTGAAAGCCTTTAAAGAAAATGACAAAAGGGCTCTATTTTTCTTTTTTTGTTTTGTTTTGTTTTTTAGGTTGTGTTTTTCTGTGTGATGGGGAGATTAGCCAAAAAAATGGAATTTTTATTAGGACATGAAAAGGTCTCTAATGACCCTTGAAAGCGCACAAAAGGGTAGCACAATAAGTGACAGAACTCTAACGAGGGTGGAGGGCATTCCAGGAAAAAAAGAAATTAAATCCTTTAATTTTTTTCGGCTTGCCATTTTCTGACAGCTTATCAAGTGGTTGGGACTTGTTTGTTTTGGCATGCGGTTCATTCATTGTAGGCAGCCGGTACTTTGTTCTTCTTTGTGGTTTCCAAAACCTGATTGTGTTTATCCTAGACTGTGGGAAAAGTGTATATTCCTGTTTCCTTTATAAAAGTAAACGTCAGGTTTTGTATGAAATTTTATTTCCCATATTTTCCATTCCATTAATCATTATTGTTGAAATATGTCAGGCTTTGGCACATCATCCTTTGTTTTCATATGATTGTACAGATTGCAGTGTCAGTGTGTGACCTGTTAAGTCAAAAAATAAGCATGTTCGGGCCGTAGTAATTATTACTTCATAAAGCGTAGCTGAGGAACATGCGCCATTATTGAAAAGGGACCAGGATTTAATTTATTGCTATTAGAATTGTTTTGGGGGATATCTAGCTATTGTTGTATAGCACTTTCTCAGTCTAGAGAAGACAAGACTAAAGGGAGCTGTGATAATGGCTCTTCACATACCCGTAGGTAGCTGTAAAAAGAAAGGGAGTAATGTGTGTTTCTTGTTTGTGATGAAAAAGAGGATAATTAATGTGCTGTGGTTGTAGTAAGGGTTATTTTAGTCAGATATTAGGAAGAAACTTCCTAATGATAAGAATGCTGAACACTGGGATAAATTGCTTAGGGGAGACTGTGACATCTCTGCAATTGAAAGACTTTAAGAATGGGTTAGACACATTGTTTGAGAGTGACACAGGTGTGTTTTGACTCTGCCGGGGGTACTAGACTAGAAGATCTCTCAAAATAATTTGCAGCCCTATTCCTAGGCTTCCTTGTCTTTAAAATGCTGAAGATCTCCATGCAGCTCTTTGTTTGCAATTTATACTCACCTTCTCAAATCTGTGCTTCTATACTCGTATGTACGTCTGGCATTGTGTAAGTATTAGGCCTTTGTTCCGTGACTAGGGCCCTGATTTTGGGTCTATATGTGCTATAATTTAACAGCAGGAAGAAAAAGGGAGAAAAAAACTTTTCACGTTGAAGGAGACAATTCACAAGAAGAAGGAATTCTTTATACATTTTGCATATTTAGATTATGGATAATACTGTGTTAAATCAATAACATATTGTCTTTTGCATTGTCTTGTGGCTTACTGACAATGTAATATTTGAAGACTGCTTAATAACTTCAATCAACTCCTGAACCACAGTAGGTGACCAGACATTTCATAAGGTCATTTTTTTTTTTCTTCTGTTTTCAAAGTAACATCATTGGAGGTTTGCATTTTAAACAGAGATTAAAATGTCTCTCATTAGGAGAGAATGAAGATAATACTAAATGTGAGTAACAGCAATACAGAATCACAGACATTTAGAGATGGCAGAAGCCTCATTATTCATGACAATTTGTCTTTCTGCAAGTCCAAGGTTGTTCTGTGTTGTACTTGGCCATATTTGTTTTCATTGTTCTTCAAAATTAAATGTTATTGAGTTGACTGAAACAAACCCAAAATCCGAGCAGAAGTATGAATTGGACTTCTAGTACTGAAGCTGTTGAAGTAAAGGGTTTTATTTTATCTGTTTTATGTATAATTTGTGTACTCAATTAGTTTTCATTACTTTACAGTGATGTGACACAGAAAAAGGAAAGGTTTCAAATTCCAGAGACACTTCTAATCAGTTTTTACGTCTCTTTTTTTCAGCGGCTTTCTCGGAATGCCTCTGGAGATACAAGCATTCAGTTTCTAGGCACAGTGGTAAGTATGTATAACTATTACCAAGAGTTATGTTGGTAGAAGAATATAACGTAAACAGAAAATAGGCAAATTACACTGGCAGCACATCGGACACTTGTGTTTGTGGAGGTTAGTATTATGTGTAAATATCCTGAGCTTAACAGGTGAATCGAGGCAAATTTCTGAAGCTAACTTTCATGGCACAGTGCACAGTATCTGCATTCCACATGTCAATTGATTCAAGTCTGCCTCTGTTGCATTTACAAGGGATTTGAGAGTAACTGGTTGTAGACTTGTAAACTTACTGCAAAATACTCAGGTTTGGTCCACGCCAGCATCAAACCCACTCTTCCCCACCACCTCCACTTTCTGACCTCTGTTGCTTCACCTGTACCACATACCCTCACATCCCAGAGGTGGGTCAGTACCTTATGAAAAGACTATTTAGTAATGCAAAGAGTTCTGTCCTTTTCTCACTCTAGCCAAATGTCATAGCTGTGTAGTTCTCCCAGATTTTGTTTGCTGGAGAGAAGTATGCCTAAATCCTGATCAGATTTTATACCATTAGACAGAATTTACTCAATAAAATAGATTTTTTTCATCTGCTATTATCTGGAGCAGTCACGTATACTACAGAAACTAAAGTTTTGTGTTAGGTGATGGATGCTTATAAACATATATGTGATTGAAGCAGCTTCCAATTCCATGATTTGGATGATTAAAATGCAGTCAGTGAATTTTTCCAAGTTCCTTATGCACCTAAAAATAGTTCTGAAAATGAGATAAAATTGAAGTATCCTCTAAAGTGAGTTGTCCTGATTGCTGCCAACAGGTTTCCCTCAGTGACATTAACAGTCAAAAGCCTAGGAATGAAATGTTCCCTTTAGAATTTAGTCCTAATGTCTCTGTGCACTATATGTTTTGGACAAAAGTAGATTAAGATTGCGTATGATAATGCTTTCATTCTATTTGCTTGTGATTAGTTCTTCTAAGAGTCCTATGAAGCCATTTTTTGGGAGGTATAACGTGGTAAGAGTAAACTTAACAAGAATACCTGTAGACTTGCATGTTGTTTTTTAGAGATGAAAAGTGCCCCTAATATTTTTTGCTTCTATAAACATATCTCTCTACATGCATATACATTTTATTTGTCTTATTCAATATCAAGCAGAGTAGCAGTTACAAATAAGTCATAAAATAGAAGTTTTGTTCTGCACTATTGTATTTGTAAAGATGCTTCAGCTCTGGAGTTGCATCCTGCATATGTGAGATTGCTGCTAGCTGACTGATCTGATAGTCTTTGTGTGAGAAGAAAATAATTACTCCAAGTAGATAAGATATAAATGCAATTTGATAAGATAATACTGAAAAGATTTTAATTGATCCCCTGTAAGTGGGTGCTGTAGCAGAGAAAATTCTGATTAAGTGTGTATTTAGTGACATTAAAAATTAAATTTGTTGTTAAGTTGGGTATGAAAACAGTTCGTATTAATATGTTAGAAGTGCCCCGGAGTCTCACTTAGAGACTAGAACTCTTGTGCTGGGCCTTGTGCGACACCAAAAATTGACAAAAGAGGGTACAGTATTGATGTGCTTTAAGCTTTAAAAAATTGATGATGAAACAGCCAATGGATTGTAATATATATCAGATCTTACTGACTAGCTCGTGTGCGCTTATCGGATCCTAGTTATTTTGGGAAATTAAGTATATGATTATAACTAAAATTCTCAAGAGGACTGGACAGAAAAGCCTGTAGTACTCTGTCCATGATTTTTTATTTAATGTAAATTATGCACAACTCTTGCTGATGAAACCCAGAGAGAGAACTTCAGCAAGCAGGGTAGAGAAGCAGTAATGAAGTCTGCTTCCCAGGGTTTGCTCCGATACCAGTTCTCCCACAGAATCCAAGCCAGAGTCTGCACCTCTGTTCCTATCAGTTTCTCTAGCCTACTGTCCTTCTCCTTTCCCCTAAGTCCCTGTATTTAATTTGTCCCTTGCTCCTTTAACATCCTTGTACTCTTCTGATTTCAACTTAATACACTTGGCTTAGGTAATGGGGCAGAAGGATGGATTTTCCTTACAATGATATCGCCTACAAATTGCCTGCACGTATAGGTACACAGTCTCCATGTGTGTAGCTGCGTGTGTATGTGTACACATACACAAATGTAAATGTTCAAACAAAGAAAAGAATATCATCTTAATGAGGGTCCTAGAAATACGTTTGGGGCTCACCATTACATATCTCTTACTAAAACTTTGCTAACAATAGAAGTGCAGTCAAGATACTAGGTGTTTGAAAGGAATATTTAGCAGCAAGAAAGTCTTGATTGCTCATTATTATTATAATGTATTTTTTATCAACATAATAAACAGCTTGTGAAATTATTGCTCTGCTCTTTTTTTCATAGTAGATAACATTAGGGATAGCTTTGAGCATTCTGTGTTACTTTTGATGGGGGCAAATGTTGATGGCACTTCAGTGGTGGCAGGCAGCGTGGTGCTACTGAGCGTACACACCGCTGACCTGTCCATCAGAACATATTTTTAGAACCAGCTGATCGGGAGCACAGCTCCCTGGCTTGTCAGGAGGGCATCAGCTTCGATAAATGGCTTCACTTGATTTGTTGACATTGGATGGTAGAAACAATTCTGCTACTGGTTTTGGATAAAATACAAGCCCCTGCTTCAGGAAGCCAGCTGACACTCTGGAGAAGTGAAAGGTATGCTTCTCTGTTAGAAACATCCTCGCTGTCCCAGTTAGCTAGGTGAAGGACAGAGAAAACTACATTGCAGCAGAAAGACAACAGTTTAATATGAATTCTGCTGCATAACATATGGTAAATGCGTGGACAGTAGGACAAATGTTTCTGTTAGTGTAGCAGCATGTTTCTGTTGTTTTGGAGGAGAGCGGGAAAAATCATGTTCCTTTCCCCGGGGAAATCATAGCTTTCAGTGCACACTGTTAGCATCGTTCAGGGGTCTACATGGATTTGTAATAATACTCTTGTTTATTTCTGATCACAAGTAGAAATTCTTTGCTGCTTGAGCGTTTCTCTTCTCTTCAAATTGTAGTGGCGTTAGATAGCTTATTTTCACCAAATTGTTTTTTGGTAGAGGGTTATAAGTCTCAGATCTGATATTGCTCATGCTATTGGAGGATGTACAAGGGTGTTTCTGCCTGAGGAGCAAGCAACTTTTAGCTGTAAGAAGTAGTTGTTGAACAGGAGGCTACACTGATTTGGTTTAATTTTCCTGGTATGATAACGTTTTGAGTCCTGATTAAATTATTTCAGAACAGATCATGGGTTATTGCTATAATTGAGATTTTACATGAGTTTTTACTCATTTTTCCTCTCTACTGAAGATGACTAGATATCATGTGCTGATGGAGTCCTTCTATTCTGTGGCTTTACACTAGAATTATTCAGATAGTGTATTTTTTAATAGCATTACTGTAACACCAAGGAATCTTATTGTGCTATATATTGTACAAAGAAAAAGGAAACAGGGTAATACATGCTTCAGATTAACGTCCAAAACCATGCCCAAAAGCAGGAAAAACAAGGAGGCAGTCCTTTATGGGTTGTCTCCTGTGTATAGGCGGCTCACAGAAATAGGTTTGTAACAAACATAGAATCAAAGAATTGTTTAGGTTGGAAGAGACCTTTAAAATCATCAGTCCAACCGTTAACCTAACACTGCCAAGTCCACCACTAAACAATGTCCTTAAGCACCACATCTACACGTCTTTTAAATACCTCCAGGGATGGTGACTCAACTGCTTCCCTGGGCAGTCTGTTCCAGTACTTGACAACCCTTTTGGTGAAGAAATTTTTCCTAATATCCAATCTAAACCTCCCCTGGCGCAACTTGAGGTAGTTTTCTCTGGTCCCATCACTTGTACTTGAGAGAAGAGACTGACAAGGTCTCCCCTCAGCCTCCTTTTCTCCAGGCTAAACAACCCCAGTTCCCCCAGCCGCTCCTCATAAGACTTGTTCTCTAGACATAAAGATCTATATGAAATCGAAATGTAAAGATCTATAGAAAAATACTAAGATCTATACACAGAACTTCTGCTTCAGCCTCTGCGGTTCAAAAGCCTGTATGTTTGAGCAGTCTTTTCAGAGGACCAAAGTCCACCCTTCAGTTCTCTCTTTCTAGTTAGCCTCCAGTTTCTGTCATGTCTCTTGTCTCTTCGTTCCACCTTCTGTTCTCTTACGTGAGAGGAATGTTTTCTGTTGGCCTGCTGATGGTCCCAATCATTTGCTGGTTATTCACGCCTCTGTCAGCAGGACTTCAGCAATGAAATATGTCTGGGCAGACAGCCTTTAGCACTAAGAAAGCTACAAGTATATAGAGAACTACAGATTATTATGGAAGCATTAAACTTATTCTAGACTGTGCGTAATGGCCTCTGTGTAGAATTTTGCATAAAGAAATATTGTCTGTTTGCTCAGCTAGTGAGTAGCCTGGCTCCGCTGCATCTGTAACGTCATTGTCAGTGTTGGGCTGCAGGCCGTGCTTGACAGCGATGCTCTGCTGGCTCAGTGGAACACTTTCCTCAAAAGAAACAGTCCCAGACAGTGAAGAGTCCCCAGCCACAGTGGAAAATTTCACTATCCTCTGCTCATTATTCATGCCATTTCTTTGATCTTCTGTTCTCTAACATCAGAGCAGCGATATAGAGGAAAATAGTTACTTCTTTCCCCTGGGGAAGGATGAAAGAACATATATGTGACAGATATTAGTCATGTTGCTCAGTGTATTACTTGACAATGTTCCTTCAGTGGTGAACACAGTATAGGAACCCATGTGGAACATAGTGGAATTGCTCTGACCTAAGAATCAAGCCATCTTTAGGTGCTTCTGAGTTTCATGGCATAATTTTCTTGGTCCAGCTTTCTCACTGGAGGTTTTGCCATTGCTTCAGTCCATCCCTGATGGAGTGCTTTCGGCACCTTTGATTTACAAAACATTTGAAGTTTTGCTATGGAGGCTTATGCTCTCTTATGTTTGCTATTAGCCTTGTTAATGCTACGCTTGCTGTTCTTCAGCCTTTTTGCAGACCCATTTAAAGTAGTCCAGAGACCCACTGCCGTGACCACATCTGCAAACTCCAGGTTGAGAACACTGGATTTAGGAAAACTAGTCTCTGTCAAGCCCTGGCCATGCTTTTTAGCATAGTTGGCATACGTTCTTGTACAATAGTGATCACTCAATATTAATGACTTCTTGATTGTTCTGTAGCTACTTCCAGATAGATTGGCAAAAGGATGTTTCATACACAGTCAGGGTTATTAGTTATGTATGTTGTTTATCAGGTTGGTCAGAAATGGAGAGCTTTACATAGAGGCATTCCTCAAAATCTTTGCCTTTGCTTCCTGGCTTATTGCATATACATCATTTATGTATTTAAGATAATCCTAGGAGCTACAGGTCAGTATACGAACTTTACTTCTCACTGCTGATTTCCCTTTCTGCTCCTTCCTGCCGTGACTTGTCTGCTTTTGCTTCAACAGCAAACTTCCAACTTTCTGTCCATTATTGAGGCTTACAAATTGTCCTGGAACTTTTCAGTCTGTATATAATCTCACCAGCTTCCAGACAGCTTCCTCCTCCTTTTTTCTTTCTCCCTGCATTCTTACAAAGACCAATTAAATAGCAGTGAAGATGGAAGCTTTGACTGTATGAGTCTGATTTAGCTCACAATGACAAATGTTTAACAACCTGCTTCTTTCACCCTTACAAATCATTGCAGTTCTTAACAGGTTTTCTTTCTTTCTGCTTTTCTTTCTGTATGTGGCACTTCTGCAACTAGATACTGACGATTTATGCAGAATTTCAAACATTGGTTGAAAACCTGCAGAGGTTACAAAGGTTGTATTTATTGGAATATGTAGAGTATTAACCACAAGAAAATAAATATAGTCCAGTAGGTGTTTATTTTGCAATATAGTGTCTTCTTTTTTAAATGTTTTTTCTACTCTTCCTTTTCACAAGCCTTAAGATTAGGGTTCCTGCTGATCTAAAGGGAATTCTACTGCTGTATAGATTTTTTTCTTTTCACCCAGTTTCAGAGGCACCGTGAACCACAGTGTTTCTAGTAGTAGAGCTCTCGTCAGTGGCATTTCAGTAGTGCAGAATGTGTCACTAGGAAAAATGGGCAGTTGCTTCTGGAAGCGTTAACTTCTGCAAGTCCCTTTTGAACACGGGCGGTGAGAATCCGGAGACGGGCTACAAGCTGCTGCAGTATTCTGCAGGAAGTGGATAATTCATGCACCAAGGACTTCACTTGTGAAAGTAGTGATACTTCGGCCCGTCATTAGGACTTGGCAGTGAGAATTGTTCCAGCTCACCTAACGTGGATGATCGGGCACAGTCACACAGTTACATAGGCTGTTCTCATTTCAGTTCTGTTACATATTTATATCTTTTAAAGCGGAAGGTATAGCGAAGATATTAAAGCTGTCCACTGTGGGCAAACTGAAAAGCTCCTGAGAGATCTAGAAATACCGGTATTCCCAAAAGCCACGTCCTAAAATCAGTTAGATTATTTTGGGAATCTTGCTCAGGATTCCTTTGGAAAAAGAAATAAGAAAGCGCTCAGAGTTCTTTCTGAATTTTGCTTCTGTGACTTAAAAGAAACCAGAAGTGCCACAAGTTCCCGCAGAACAACTTCTTGTAGTCTTTGCCTGAGACCTCCTTGAGCAAGAGCCGGTGGTGCCAAGGTGAAGCTGAAGCTCCATATGTGCTTGTTGGGTGGCCAGTGTGAATGTGCTGGCTGGCCGACTGGCTGCTGCCAAATTTCCCTCAGCTGGAGTATGGGTTGTTTCCTTAACATAGCCAGTGCTCTTCAGAAGATTTGTGGAAACATAGTTATGGTTCCTATGATACTTATAAGTAGTTGGACTTACCTACCTTTTCTTCACATTTGGTTGAAATTGATCAGCGGGTTAAACCAGTGTCTGTGGGTGCAAATGGGATAATTGGATGGAATGAGTTGGGGATGGGGAATGAGAGGCAGAAATCTGGATTGCAAGCCTTGCTTTCTTACAAAACCAAACTGGAAATGGGCTATTGCATTTAGATTCTAATGTTTTCCTTTTTATTTTTTCATTTTTAATCTTGGCCTTTTCTTTTGTTTTCAATGAAAGTTTTAATTTGCAGAGAAAAAAAATGTGTGGTGACGTCATAAGCAGGTCAGAATTCCCATGAATGTCCTTAATGTTGGTGGATTTTGTAGTGCGTGTGCTATCTGTTGTGTAGTAGTCTTTGCTTGTAATAAATTATGCCCTTTATCCCTTGGGAATAAGCAAATGGAAAAATAAGGATTTCTGATTTTCCATACTTCATTTGACAAGTTTCTTTTGTGTTGAGCTCAGTAATGCTTTAAGGACAAGGACTGAACTTGCTTGGTTAGCCTGTTACTTCTTGGAACACAAGTGGACAGGTTACCCAAAGGTAACTCAAGTGATTTCCTTCGGTAGACTAAGATTCACCAATGTTGAAATAATTACTAGTTGCTTTGTTTGGCCAAAGAAGTATTGTTGGGGCTTTTTTAAACTGTATCAAGACTGTTACCTCATAGTGAAGATCTAGTGTTTTCTTCTGAAGATGATGTCGACTGCCAAGTAATAAACATATGTGTAGCCCACATTTTTAAACAGCTTTTTGATGGCTGCAACTTTGGCATATACCCAAGAACTGTTTAGCAGGTATTAATTTATATGGCTTTAAAGCTTAACCAGGAACCTTAATGAAACAAAGGCATCATGAAGTTAGTAAAGCTAATTTAAGTCTCTGAATGTAAATTTTAAATGAAGTTTTTATTGATAATAAATATACTTTGTTTCTCATTAGTCTTCTAGGCTTCAGTGGTAATATCAGTAAAATAAACATGTTTTACAAAGATTTAACATTAAAAATGCTATTAATATGACCCTTGGTACACCAGCACAATTAGATTTCAAAGTGAGCATTTAGGATGTAACAGCGATTAATGACAACCATCGAAAACAATTTTGAACTCCATCAGTTTAACTCAGGAGGGTAAACTTAATATGATAATTTATCTAGTTGAATTGTATCAGCTTAGCAGGAAAGTATGCAAATATGTGACCCTTACCTAGAATCTAAATGGATGCTGTGCTGATAGATTTATCAGTTCCATTAAAGAACTTTAGGGAACTTTGGAATTTCAGCAATTGTTCCCTTGGAGGCTGAAAACCAAACCTGATCTCATACTGGGACCATTCTGGTCTGCATATTTCCATAATTTGCCTTTGCTACTAATATGACAGCAAGACGCAAATAACTGTTTCTAATAATATCAAATGGAGTTGTGGAGGACAGCATTTTAATGTAGTAAAAGACCTCCCCGTGGGGTTGTTATTGCCACTATAGAACAGCAGTTACACAGTTGCAACAATAGTCTCTTAATTGATTCGTTTAATTAGCAAGAGATGAAGCTTGTGCTGCATCTTGTCATCTGTTATCATGGGGGCGGGTACAGAGAGAATCTTTGCGTTTGTCACTCTTTACGGTCGCGTTTAAGTAGAGTAAAAGGAAACTTCCAAACGCGTTTCAGCTGTAGAGGTGAGCGTTGGTAAGAATGTTTTGCAAACGTGCTTCCACTTCAGTGTGTGGACACGTCTGGTTTAAGAATTGGCATGGTCCCTGGAGTAGAATTTATGACAAAGCATTGTTTTACTGGGGGAAAATCTTAATCCAGCAATGCTGGGCATTTCTAACCTAAATATGCAAATCTAAGTATTATAGGAATGGTGGATTATTTGGGGCATCACTATTGTAGACTAGATTTACTTGGAAGAAATAGGGTCAGATTAGTGAAACCAGCCATCTGCCTTGTGATTGCTTTTTCGTGGCATTTTTCTTTCCAGACTAGATAAACAATGAGTTGCATGAGCACATGGTCCATGGTAGGAAGCATGTGTAAAAGAGGGACTTTCTTTGTGGTTGGTTTTCCCCGGAGTAGTTATGAATACAGATACAGTGCTGTGCTTGCTTCTGGGAGATGAAGTCATTTTTTACTCAGTTCTATTTTATTTACATTTTAAGGGTATGTAAATAAATATATTTTAAAGGCATATAAATCTATCGGGAGCTTCAGTTTCATTTTTCTCCTCTCCTTGGCTTAGTTTTCTCTTCTGTTCAAGGTTATTCTTCCTTATGGAAGGAAATATTTCTAGAGGAGGACAAACTTCTTGCTAAATGCTAATTAATAAAATGAAGGTTACGTTGGCATACTTCTATTGTCATAGCACTGACCTAAAATAAGGGATCTCTTACTAATCTGAAATAAATTAGACAGAGGGGGAAGCAAGTAATTCTGTGCATCTGAAACACTTGAGATGTCTACTCCTGGTCTGTTTTTTAAATGACTGTGCTTTGGGTTTTTTTTTCTTTATTTGTTTTTGGTTTTCCACTTGTGTGCTGTAGTTTTGGACATGCCATCTAATTTTGGAGTACGATGGTGCTGTCAATCTGTGTAGCAAAGGGACAATGTGCTGTTAGAGAAGGCATCTTTTTTAGGACAATTTAAACGAAGATTTAGCCCAGTTATCATTAAAGATCCCATGGTAATTTCCACAAGGTTCTGAGATCGCTTCATATTCTGAGAGTCTTGGCCAAAGTCCACTTTGTGTAATTACCTTCTGTCTGCACAAATCCCTTATGCAATTTTAGATGTGTTTGGTATTTTTCACTTCCTCTCCTAAATAGTGAAAATATTGCCACACACTGCTCATAATTATTGTGGGTTATATCCTAAGTGCAGATAAAGAGATTCCTGTAAATTACCTTAATGAATTTTGTTTTTCCATTGTTAAAGCACCGGAATACGTGACAAAAGATGAGTAAACAGTAGGATATGTAACTAAGTTCACCAGCGGATGAAATAACTCTTAATTTTTTGACTTTTCCCTTTCACTGCATTTTGGCTGTCTATGAACTCAAATATCTCTACAGCTAGGACCATCACTGAGGGAAAGGCCGACTCTCAGACCATGTCAGAGGTCAAACTTAACGCGCTGCACGGTGCTTTGAAGCAGGTAGGAAGCCAGTGTGGGGCCCTTAAGTGCTGTCATCATGCGCTCAGTTGGCTTTTACTTGCCTTCCATACTTTTTTGTTCCCACAACTGAAACCCTTGCCTGTGCATTTGTCTCAACTAAAACTGGTTTCAGTTCCTCTTTCTGGATGCCTTTCATGGACTGCAAAATACGTGTTCAACCATGCTGTCTTTAAAATGATCTGCTGCTGTGTTGTCTCTTTTGACAGAATTTATTGCCTTATACTTGAAGTTCAGTCCTCCTGTCTTCATCACCAAAGCCTTATATTACTTTGTCATATGCTGTGTCAAATCTTTTCTCCTGATATTTCATTTCTTCTTTCTAGTCATCCTTTCTTTGATTTTTCTGCCATACTTATCTTCTCCATCTTTTCTCAGATTGCTTCTCTTGTGCATTTCCCGTGTCAGGGTTTTTTTAGACATGCTTGTCTTTTTGCTAGAAAGACACATGGGTCAAGAAGAGAGGTATTACTATTAATCTGACATTAACCTTTATGTTTTTCTGTAAGTAGCATTTAGGAGAAGCATGAGGATAAGAATAAACTACAGAAAAATTGCTGTGCATCAGCAAGTCATACAGCTACTGGAGTTAACACATAAGTATTACAGACAGGGAACACCAGGGACTCTTGTAAAGACAAAAGTCTCCCCTTTGTCCCAATTGTGTATCTTACAGTGTCTGGGTCCAGTTTATTCATTGCATGTAAAATCTTGTATTAGCCTTCAGTTGATATTTTGAAGCTCTGCAAATTTTCCCCAGTGTTCATATAAGGCTCTACGCAAATAACAGGGGAATTTACCACACAGAAAAAGACAGTTTATTTCACTCCTTAGGAAACTAAAGTTTCATGTGAATTCTTTTCTGTGTAAAGTACGTTGAAAATTATGTTACCGACGTTTTAACAAGGGTCTTGTGCATCCCTGCTGATCTGAAGGACAGCAGTCCACACTGCTGCAAACACTCATACTGGTACGAACAGGCAGCCTCCATCTTCATTTCATTCATGCCATTTGATATTTATAGCCCTTGCCCATAGCAAGGCGGAGGAAGGTGAAGGGCAGAGCAGTTGTAGTAGGAAGTATCACACTTGTGTGACCATCTCCCAAACACCAGTCTTATGTCTTGGAGAGGTGCCATGTTGGCAGGGTGCGCAGGAAGTATTCGCATAGCAAATCGTGTTATGAGCGGCAGAACCACAACAAGGTTCTTCCTGCATCTGATGATAATTGTTTGATTGGGGGGAGGGAGGGAGAAAAGGGAGGTCAGGGCGATGCGGATGAAAAGGAAAGGCCCGCGCTATTGTAAGGACAGTGAAAACAAACTGCCCCTGTGCCAAAGAGCTTCAGCGCATATGACACGGCGGCGCTGAGCGGGACACGGGAATATTCCATCGAGGCCATAAAGCCCTGTGGGTAGGAAAGCTGTGGTGATGTCCTGTGTTTCCACTGCTACCTCCCCCTCCTCCCCACTTCAGAGCGATTTCTCCTCACATGCCCTCAGAACCAACTCTCACTTACTGCTTTCTTTGATGTCAGACTTCATATGAGGAAAAACAAAGATGTTTGAGTTTTAAAATACTTACATTAGTGTTCTGTTACAAGTCTTCGGGCGTTCCTTGTTTTTTTGTGAGCGTTTTGTGTTATTTTGTTTTTTTTCTCCCTAGGTTCATCTTATAGTTATAAAAGAGCTGCAGGGAAGCCCTCCCTTAGCCTTGTAAGTTCCAAGCCCACTGTTAACATTTAACAAATACTCAGCAAGCAGAACAACCCAATGTGGTTGCTGTACCTAAGCCAGATCAGGACACTGCATCAAGAAGATCACAGCTACATTCTGAAAGGTATCTGTCCCACAGCCTGGTTTTGACACATTGACTTAGAAAAGGAGTATGTGATAATGGAAATATCCTTGTTTATGGCATCAAGCAGTGGCTTTGACAAGGCGCAAACTGGACTCAAGTTTCCTGTAAAGTAGAAGATGCTTTCAAGAAGTTAGGAAGCATCCCAAGGTGCGAGAGAGGCAGTGAGTTTCTCCACCCTTAAAATGTTTTTCACCACGCTGCAGGCAAGGTGAAAACCCAGAATGTTACTGTTTCCTAATTTATCTTAAATAGCCAAATTGAAATGCAATGTTGCATGTGAAGTAACTGTTCAGACACGCTCACGCTCTTGGAGAGGCCAGAGAAGACTGTCATAGTCATAGAATATTTAAGGTTGGAAGCGACCCCCTGCCCCTTCAAAGCAGTGTCAATTAGAGCAGGCTCATCAGGGCTTCATCCAGTTGGCTTTTGAGTATCTTTACAAACTCCACATCTTGACAGTGTATTCAGTGATTTTGCAAATTCTTGGGTGTCCCTGAAGGCTTTACAGGGCAGTGAGACAAAAATAATATAGTTGGAGAAAATCAGGACAAGCAATTCCAGGTCTGCAGTAATGCTGAGTGTTAAAGGGAATAATTGTTCTTTACCAGAGCTTGTATGACTGCACTGAGAAGTACCCAGTTGAGGAGAGGTCAGAAGGTCCACTTCTAATCTGAAAAAGTCTGGATGCTTGCGGTGGAGTCATAGGCACGTAGCAGAATGCACTGGTGGTGTTGTAGAGGTTTTAAGACGAGTAGAGAGCTTTGGCAGGCTGATGCCTCTTAACCTGTCAAAACCCATCTAGAAGGCGATGATGGAAGCTGTAGAGAAGGTTAAGAAGAGATTATCACCAGAGATGAATTGAACTCTCAGTGTACCATTAGTGTCGTGAAGGAATAAAGATTTTAATAGAAACATCCGTAGGGTACAGAGGAAACAGAGCATCAGAGGCAAAGTGTCAAGCAAAGGGAATCTGTGTACAAAACAGAGGACTTGCCCCACCTGCCTGCCCAGTAAACACTTTATAATCATGTCAGTATTAAACGTTAAAAAGTAAATGCATGTTTTTTGTCGATGTATGTAAGTTCACCACTTTTCTTTGAGATGGTAGATAAATTATTAGAAGGAGAAGTGTGTGACTTTGAGAATCTTAGGTGCATGCCTTAATAACATGAGGGTTCACTGGGAAGTTAAGTAGGAAAATGGTATCAAAGCTGTCTGATTAATTTCCCTCCATGATCTGAAGGGTCGGTGGTTTGTTCTTTGCTCTTTTGGTTATGGAGTTTTCCTCCTTTATTATTAGGATTATGATTGCTGGCTCATTTCTACGCAGGTTTCCCTACATTGTTATTTGCTGCACTCCAGAAACAGCTCTACTTGTGGCAAACAGTGTCTTACCCTTCTCCCTTTTCTTTTAACTCTAATCCTAGAGTACTTGTTGAGAGGCATAGGAACCAAAAGTCATGAGTTCCCTGAAATTCAGGAGGGAGTTTTCACGAGCACGTCACTGAATGATCCACCCTCAGTGGTTCATCTGCTGAGACCATGCATTAGCGGTGGTGACTTTTGAGCCTGGGACTGATTCAGCTGTATTATTTTCAGGTGTCTGTCTGCTCTGGGGAAGCTCTCCAACTTCGTGCCAGCTCTCGAGGCATTTTTCAAACCAGTGTGGTGTTTCAGTTTTGGTCATGTTCCAGGTGGCACCAGTTGGTTCCAGAACTACTTCCAGCATTGTGAGGCTGCTGGTGGGCCACTCCAGCTGTAGAGTAAACAAACGGCTATTCCACTTCTGATTTTCTTCTTCCTGGCTTGGTTTGTGGTTCATGAAGTCCACTCCTGTTCTGCTAGAATTACATTTGAACCG
Organism: Haliaeetus albicilla; assembly: GCF_947461875.1. Taxonomy (NCBI): domain Eukaryota; kingdom Metazoa; phylum Chordata; class Aves; order Accipitriformes; family Accipitridae; genus Haliaeetus; species Haliaeetus albicilla. The sequence goes on along the minus strand of NC_091497.1, from coordinate 6,135,283 downwards.
GCATCAGTAACATGAATGATTGAACAACTTACCTGAAACGTCTCATCTGAAAAAGCTTTATTCTTGCTGACAGATGATCTTGCGTTGTGGTGAGGCTGCGCTGTGTGTGCACATGCTGAATTCAGTAGTTAGCCTCAAATTACTGACAACTCGGTTGAAATGGGGCACTGGCTGCCAAAGAATTTGGATGTGCTGGGTTTGGAGAATAGGCAACCCGATAGCTAGTGGTGTGGGGTGGAAGTAGGGGAGCCTGAGCCAAGCTCTCTTCCTTGGGCTTGAAGGAAGCAGGGTGGACTCCTGTTACCATAGATGCCCTGCAGTGTCGTGCTGGGTAGTGAGGGAGGAAGGGACTGTGAAAAGACACAGTGAGGCAACTACTTGAGGTTGTAGTGGAGATATTAGGTCGTTGGAACTCCTTTCCCTTACATAAATTTTGATGAGCAGAGTAAAAAACGTCTGAGATGGAAGTCAGGCTGTGATTTCCACCCATTTTCATGTACGGCAGTGTGAGATGTCTAGCACAAGCGAGTCAGATGCTTGGTTTTATGCACCGACTGCAAACTGAATGGCGTATATTAGTTTTTGGCTTCGCTACAGACTGTCATGCTCTCCAGGCCATCGTGGCTTCTCAGCAGCAGGGGATGAGCCGCGGAGAAGTTCCCCTGCAGAAAAGCTTTGTACAAACGCAGCTGCTTCCTAGGAAACTCAGTGCCGCAGGCATGCTCAGTGTAAGGATGGGGCTGAAAGGCCTAGCAGCTATTGGAATATACCTCGCGCTCTCGTGTCCAAAATCGAGCCACTTCTCAGCACCTAAAGGATTTGTCTGTGCCTGATAGCTCAGAACTAGACCTCCAGGGCAGAGTAACCCAGCTCTGTGCAGCCCTCCTGAGCTTAGCCTGAAACTGCTCTGTTTAGGTTTCGATCCATTTTTCATTTAGTGTCAGGATTTCCTTATGTAATATACAGCTAAAAGTGATTTTCAAGTACTTTGGCTTAATTGTGTTTTTGTTCCCCACCCCCATGCTTTTATGTTTGAAGGCTCCATTAGTGTCCATAACAAAGAGAGAGTAACACAGATGGTAAACATTTTTACCACAGAACACCAGCAGCGAACACCATATCACTGATTTAGGAGTCTCTGTACTGTGCTTGCTCAGCTGTATATAATCACTCTCATTTCCTTCCCTTGGGTTTCTGGCCGGCTTAGGGAGACTTTACTGGCATGTTCAGTGAAGTCTCCCTGGCATCGCCCAGCTATTGCTCAGTTCTCATATATGCCACTTTGCGGAGCAAGAAGCTCCGTACTGGCGCCGGTGCGAGCTTTTGCCTGGAGCGTTCTCTGATTTTCAGAAATGTATTTTCGCCAAATGGTCGAGGATAAAATTAAAACTCTTTTGGGCGAGGACAGTATCTGCCTTAGCTGCCAGGCAGCCATAGTGGTTTTGAACGCCTCCCTGATATAAAAGATAATAGACCTCGGGAACTGGGATTAGCCTTGTCTGAGTTTTGTGGGGTAGTTGCCATGGTGGAAGCTAGTGTGCATTTGGTACAAAGCAGTGATGTTTTTAAAGTTTCAGTTTTCGTTCTGGGAATGCTGATAGAAAGACAAATGCTATGAATAAGGGTTGTTGGCTGTCTGTAGTAGTTCAAATAAAACGGCAAAAAAGTAATTCAGTTTGGTGCAACATTTTACCAAGCCAGCTAGCTGTGAGGTTCTTGTTTTATCTTCCTTTTTACTTTTCTTTGTACAAACAAAATAGCAAACTTAGGCTCTGTCTATCAAAAATGCATGTAGCTTTTCTTTTGTACTTAGATGAGAGAGATAATCTCTAACTAAAATTTCACATTAGCATTCTGCTTGTAAAATAAAACAGTGTCCTTTGGGCCAGAGAAGTTTTGTTGTTTTTTTTTTAAAACAAGCATGCACTACAGTCTGTGTAGTGGTGGCCCATTTTGGTGACTTGTTTACTGGTGTGTCTTTCATATCCAAATTCTTGGCTACAGACAAAGCATTCAAATACTTTTCTCTTTGTCGAAAAAAGAAGATGAAAATTGTCTGAAATTGGAGCCAAGTTCACATACTCTGGAGTACTGTTTCAGCCTTTGGGTGGACTGTCTAGTGCAGAGTAACTGAAAACTCTAGCTAGGTTTGTTTGAACAATCTAAACTTAAAGAAGAGACAGCAAAACAAATACTTTTTAATTCTTGTGCTTTTTATATTTACACTGGCGGTGGTGTCTTCCTCAGATAAAACGTTTTGATATTAAGCAGTTCCTCTAATTTTACTGGGCTCTGTTTCTTTTTATGGTAACACACACTGTGCAGGAAGGTCATTATATGGGAGAAAAAAGCTGTCAGCATAAAAGAGAAAGTTAACATTGCACATGTTGTCTTTGTTTATGGGGTTCCTGGAATGTGTTGTGAATTGAGCCAAATGATGGCTTAAACTGTTCTTTTTAATATGCTGGACGGCCTCTCTATACGTTCTGCCAGTAACAGGTACTTCACCTTGCAGGTACAGATTGTAAAATTATCTGTGAAAGCATCTCGAGTGTTTCCTTTGTATGTTGCTAGTGTAGGCTTTAAAGACCATTTATATTTTTGGTACAGGTTGGGGGAATGTGATCATTGTTACATTCAATTAACCCAACTGTGTGTGATAAGAACATTGAAATTAATAATGAAACATGTATTAGTTGCCTATGCAAAGCCAGTTTACGTTAGCGCTGGTCTCAGTGTTGCCTGATGACCGTACATCACAGGGAGGCTTGCAAACTGCATTGGTGATTTTTGTCTCATTTAGCATTGCATTAACATCTGTGCTACAAATGGCCGTTCATCAGCGGTAGTTTTGTTTGAGTTCCAGAAGAAAGATGAAAGAAAATGCAGCTACTTTACTTTTTTTTTAGTTTCATCCCCCAACAGGTTTCATGTCTAAGGTTAAACCAGGGCAAAGGAGTAAAAACCCTCATTAACTGTTAGGGTACGGTATTAAAAAAAGAGTAAAACCTTGTCATCACTATGCCAAAACTGCTGCCTTCCGTTTCTAGTTGAAATGAGGTTTCCTCATAAACTGACACGGGGCTGACCAGGTGTTAACCATCTTAGGGATTCCTGCTGAACCAGTCCAGCACAGGAGTAGGGAAGGAGCCCTGATGACTTGGGACATGAGGGATCAAATCAACAATTAAAGGATAATAGTGAGTTGGGAAGGAAAGGGAAGATGACTAGCCAGGAAGGATTAGCCTGAGTCAGGAACAAATTTCCTGAAATTACTCAAGCAGGTGCTTAAAGGGAGGTGGGTTATTCTCTTAAGGAGTGATTTTCAGAAGTGTGTGAGCCAGCTAGAAGGGTCTGAGGGGCCAGCGAGGAAGAAACTCTGTTGGGGAAGAGAAGGATACTGCCTCGTAGGGTCAGAGAGAAAGTAGTGTGCTCTTGGGAGACAGCACGATTTCTGCTCTTCCCTGTGAGAGGCAACGTGCATTGTACCATGAAGGAGGTTAATGCACTAGCCCACAGACCCTCTTCTGTTGGGGAAAAAGGAGTGTTTAAAGAGCTAATATATGTATTTTCAGTGTGTTTTCTTTGTATAATATCACTAGTTATTAAAAGCTGAAAGGAAAACAACTGACTGGGATAAACTAGAGAGGCAAGTTCCACAGAGGAAAACAGCTTCTTTTATGAGACCAACTGATGATGTTGGGGTGGGGAAGGCAGCACCCATGTTCTTCGCCTGTTCCCTGCTGCACCTTCAGTGGGGAACGGGGATAAAGTTTTGTCTGAGACCTTTTTACAAGCTCCATCCCTGTACCTTGATGTTGGGGAGCTGGAACCAGTGCAAGGGACAAAACCAGTCACGGGTGAGGAGAGGGCTTGCAGTTTCTGCTCTGAAGAGGCGACGTAGCATGATCTGTCGGTGCAGTGTGAGCATCATCTCATGAAATGGCCTGGCATTAACAGAAATTACAGCTACCTGTGTTTAGATATTACAGCTACCCGTGTTTATTTTTATTAAAATATTCTCAGATCGACTTTGTTAGCTCAAGTGTGTGCACATCTGCCTTGTGAATCAAAATGAGGATTTGGTTTTCTCATTTTCGATGTGTTTCATTACACTGAATTCCTTTACAAGCCTAGCTGGTATTTGTTTGGCTGAGTTCATTTTGGAGTTGTATGGGAATGGACACCTCAAATGCTAATTTCTGATTTTTATACGCACTATAACACCTACATTATTTCTTCTGGGATTAGCATTCTTTAGGCAATGGTTTTGTTCAGGAGCAATTACATTAGTGTTCAGTAAAGCTGAAATTGTATATTTTACTCTTTATAAAGTATTTGTCAAAGCACTGGTATCCATTAAACACTTCTCCCACCTAAAGGAAGAAAGCAGAGTTTATTTGGATGTTAGCGGTTTCAATGTACTACTAGCTTCTGGCCTCAATCTAAATAAAAAGGAGTGAGACCTGCAAATACCAAGTATATAAAATTCCAGTGTATTTTATTGGACAAGGAAACTTCATGTTAAAAAAAGCACTGTACTTTGAATGATTTCCAAAATATATTGTTGGATTCAAAGTTGTGAAATGTAATTGCTTCTACATCCTGACAGAGCCGCAGGATCTGGAGTGGCTTAAGAAAAGTGAAGACTGAAGGCCAGATTTTCAGAGGCAACTTAGTCCCACTAAAATTAATGCAAGTTAGGCACCTAAATGCCTTTGAAATCTGGCTCTGAGCCTGTATTTTTTGTTGCTGTTAATACTTTGGACGTTTTCTTTATGCCAGCCCTTCAGTTCAACTCAAGGAACAGGAGAGGGATTTCCTGTGTCGGTCAGCAACGTGCTGTTTAGCACTGGAGCTAACCCCAAGCGCAGGGCTGGGCAATGCTGCTCTGGGACTCGCTCTACATTAATATTGCTCTAGCAGAAGTCAAAGTTTAATTGCTGATACGACATTTGACTCCGTTCTGAACTACAAATGAGTTCTGAAGTAAGGAGGATGTCAAAGAACAATTTCCCCTTCCCTCCCCCCGCTTTTTTTTTTTTTTTTCCCCCGGGTTTTGGTGTTCCTCCTAAGACTTGGTTTGAGAAAAGAATATATATCGCAGCAACATGGACATCATTGAACTGAGCTTGTTGTGTAGGCATGGTTTTGTTTTACGGGTAATAATAATATGCCATTTTTAGAGGGAGGAGCAGCCTTAGAAAGTCAGTCTGGAAAATAGCTAAAAAGTATAATTTTTTTCCATCAAATTATAAAACTGTACTGTGCTAGCTGAAAGCACATAATGAGTAGGAAGCAAGCACTAATCTATTTGGCTCTGTCTGAACCTTCGTATTTCTATTTATCTCAGTGGGAGATTTTAATATTCTACTGATGTTATTTTATATTTTGCTGACTTTCAGGTTGAGATATTGGCACTTAAAATCATGTTGACTGCCTGAATGCAAAATCAGGCTTTATGAGAATTAATAAAATCATGCTATTATGAATCTTGGAGATGGCACTAGCTGATATAAACAGTGTCTGAAAATGATGTAATGAGCTGGTTTTGCCTTTCTTTCAAAGCTCTTTTTCATACACTTGAAAGGATTTTGCAAAGGTGTATGCATATTGAGGCCCAGATTCTGCTTACATTACTAGGAGGGTATCTCTAATTGATCTAACCAACAAAGCTAAAAGTATGAATGAAACTTTTTTCCAATAGCTACTTTATTAATTGCAAATTACCTTTGCCCGGTCCTCAGTTTGCCCTCTGATTTTCGCTGAATGCCTTCTTCCTCACCACCGCAGTTCCAGACCGTGGTTATTGAACATGCACTGGCTTTGCAGCTGATTCAGTGAGGATTGCAAAAAAATCAGAAAGATGAGCAAAACTTATTTAAAGTTTTGACATGTGAGGACACATACCACTATTTGTAGTGTTGAAGAAGTGCAGAATGTGCAGTGCTGAGGAATACAATATATGAGCTAAGTAAACTGCAGCTCTTGTTGGCAGCTCAACGCATGGCTGGAAAAGTGTTTTTTAAAGTAGTAGCCAAAACCTTTTTGTTTATTCTGTAACAAAAATAAAACACAAAAAAAGTTTTAAAAGTTAATTCAGCATTGTAAATGAAAAATATATTGAAATCTGCTATGCAAATACAACATTTAATTAATTTGCTGTGAAACTTAATTGAATGATCTTGGAGAAATCATGGAAATCTTTTATTAATTTTTTCATTTTACCCTGCAAGTTCCTTATTCACTTTGTGACTGTGTTGCCAGAGGGTGAGTTGACTCTGAAATTCAGGCTCAGATTTAAACAGTTGGAACAAATGGGGCATGTTATGGGGGAATTCATGAATGAGATCCAGTTCTACTTGGAGGTGTGAAGGGAAACTGCTGAAAAATCTTCAGCTAGGAAGAGTCCTGGGGAAGTTAACAGCCTACAGCCACCTCCTTCTCCCTTTGGCTCATGGTCTTACTGAATTTTGAAGCGAAGCAATTTGACAGAGGAACTGAAGAGTTTTAATCTTATCGCTGTTCCTGACATCGCTCAAAATAAATCAGCAATTTCTCCAAATAACTTACTAGCCTTTTTAAAAGATTTGGGAATGGAACCACTGAAGTTGTCCATTCAGAAGAGTGACTCCAGACTGTCAACTACACCTTAGAGCTGGTAGAAAGAACTAGAGGCTGCTGACACGTTTAAGGCCCTTATGAAAGTGCTAAAGTGTGTGATTCGGCATGTTCTTATCTTTGAAAGCACTTTAAATGTACTTAAAGAGCACTTAAAATACTGACTGCTTTTATGAGCTGAGATCTGTATAGACATTTTTATCTTGATCCATCATTTAGGTATGGTCATTATAGTTTTTGTTTCCTACTCAAAACCTATTTGAGTGAGCTCAATTAGAGGAAAATAGGAAACACCCTCCAGTTTATGTACTGCTTTTCCCAGTAATTTGCATGTGAATAAGGGTTTGTAAGTAAATAGAATTATGAATGCCCAAGGAATCTTTCTTCATTTATAACAGTTTATTTTCAGAGCCCTGTCTGCACTTCAGTTCCATTGAAAGCCTGTAAAATCTCCAGCAAATTATGAGCTTACACTCTGTTTTTTCCCACCAGAGAGAATCCGCCTCCAAGTTCTCCAGAACTTAGTGATTGCCCCGGTACAAATTTTACAAGTGTGTGTAATTTATCCAGCTTCTTGACACTATGTCCTTCTGGTAGAGACAATAACATGGCTACAGGCATGTTGATGCCCTCCAATAGCAAGAAAAATGGTTAAAGGATGGATTCTTTGTTCGTCAAAAGTCAGTGCCGTGGAGTTGAGTAAGTCTACTGAATTTCAGCTTAGCCTGGTGGGAATACAAAGTGAGTTACTTGCTCACTAGTATAAATCTATTACATTTATACATAGTGCAGATAAATTAAGGCTAGTTAGCAGTGACAGACATCAAGTAGGAGGCATCTAGAATACTTCCATACCCAAAAAAGCATTTTATTGGAGGCTTTTTTTGTGTAAGGAGAGCTTTGCTTTGATTACCACCCCCACCCCCACCCCAAACTCCTTATACATGTTTTAAAAATTGCTCATAGATGTTTGTGGAAGGTGAAATGCAAAAATATGATACATAATGGAAATATATTGTCAGATGGACGAATGTTTCAGAGATGGGGAAGAAAATGATTCAAAATTCTTAGTGCTTGATCATCACGTGCCAGGTTGCACCTGAAAGCAGAAGGCAGAACAAATGGACAAAATGTGCCTACTTGGTGAAGGGTGCCTTATTTTGCGTGAATAAGGCTGGGTCTGCTCCTTCATTAAGAAAATACTGAGGAACTCTGAGTCATATTCTTGTGATTAGATTTTCAGAGGTGGTAGATCACTATTACTTCCATGCAAATCAGTGGAAGTTGCAAATTCTTCCATCTTTCAGAAAACAGGATGTCAATAGTTTAGGTTTCTCCACTGTCTCTCACTTGGAGTAGGTTATTTCTCTCAGTGGAGGATTATTAAGACCTTTTTTAATGTGAATTTGTCTGTAGCTTGCCAGTGTCATCTTTACTATGCAGGCATGCATGGTGGCCCAGTGGGAGTTTCAGTTCACTTCTGATTATTTCCCAGGCTTTGGCCAGAGAATTTCTCAGGCTCAGATGGTTCTGAGTGATTGTTTCAGAGCAATCCCCTTCTTCACTGCACATCAGTGCCACATTTTCAAAGATGCAAATGCAGTATAATGTGTGACAGTTCTCTCTCTGCAGCTCAAATAAGTGTATTTGAAAAGGCAATTCTCTAAGTGTGGTTTTGAAACTGCCAATGATCTTGGTGATACTATAGAGAAAAATGAGTTCTTTCAACAACAGAGAGGGAGAGAGACAAATGTTTTAATCAGAAGAACAAAGAAAACCCATGTGTACTCATCAGTAACAGTGGTAGTGGGGAGAATTTACTTTTTTTTAATTAAAAAAGTGAAAAATTAAGTCTTGCTGTTAGACCGCTTGTTTCTGTTTCAAATGATCTGGCTGCATCATTACTTATTAATCGATACTATTTTTCTGTGCACAATAGACTTATTTATTGTATTTATATAACACTGCCTGATGAACAGGGTGGCTGCTTACAGTGCGGTGATATTGAAGTAGTTTGAGTTATAAATATTTTTAATGATCCCTTTGTTGATGGATGGATTATTCCTCTCGGCAAAGGCGAGGGCTCACCCAAGTAGCTTAAGAGAACAATTTGAGTGTCAGTTTCACAAGTGAAAAAAATCCAAAAAGGAAGAGGAAGCAATTCATTCACAACGGGACATGGTGCAGAGGAGGATAACCTGCCTTCAAAGATTTTTGTTTCGAGTATTATAATGTTTAATAAATAGTTTACTTCAAAGGCCTTTGCTGGAGAAAAAAAAAAAAATAAAATAAGCAGCTTTCCTGCTATTCTTGTTCACTGGTCCAGTGTTGCTATAAGTAGCTCATATCCTGTCCTCTGTGGTCTCAGGTGGTTAGCTTTTGTTTGGGAAACTGAAGCTTCAACTGAAAGAGCTGTGCCACCAGTTAAATTATTAGGTAGTTGACAATATGTCTCAAAAATCAATGGAACTCATTGTGGAACTTGGAGGGGTGACTTTGGTAGGGGAAGAAGGGTGTCAGTATTATTTTGGGGGATGAGCAAAGGCGACAGATCAGATTATGTAAAAATAGAAGTTGCTAAGAAAGGCATCTAAAGTAAATTCTTCACTTCCATCTTCCCCCACCACATACTTTTTTTCAAGCACTGTTAGAGTTTCATAGAGTACAACATACATTGGGAGGTCATTTGATCTGTCCTCAGTGTCATGATTCGCTATAACAAACCCCATTCCTGTTTGAAGTTCTTCTGACCTGTTCTGTATCCATTTTGGTATTTCTGTATTGTTTTGTTTCTGCTAAATGTTGTGCTTTGTATTTCTGTTCCATCGAGTAAAGAAATGACTCAAGGCTTAAAGGAAAAGGCTTGGGTGTTTCCCAAATAATTACATCTTAGGTTTTCTAGTTCTGGGCTTATGAACTAAGGTACTGTTTTGTTTTCTTCCATTGTTTTTAATTCTGAGTCATTTCAAATCATTTGAGGGAGTAGTGTTTTGTTGCTGCCATCCTTCCAAGCCTCATGTTTGTCCCTCACTGTGAGTTCCCATCTTTGGGGGCATAGTCTGGATCTGAAAACAAAACCATTCAATCTCTAAGGTAAGGATCATGAAACAGAATTGCAAAGTTCCAGTCTTCAATTTGTAGCCCATTGTAGCCAAAACTGTGACAGGACTTTGAAGAGAGCTGAGCAGTAAAAGCAAGGAAATTCTGCTGGAGGTACCTTCACTTCACCCATGCTCTTAGATGGTTGAACCTGGACAGTTTTTATCAGGGTTTAACTCGCTCCTCCCCAGTAATACATTTTCCTGAGATCACATCTGGTATTTAAGATCTGGAACATAGCCACTAGAGCAGCTTGCTCCGAATGGAGATTTACCGGGATGAGTCCTAGGGCTGCACACCCTGTTTACTTGGCCACATCAAAGTCAGAAATTTCCATGAGTTTCCACAAGTGGATAAAAGACTATCCCATGGATAACAAATTACGGCTCAGCGGAAAAAGGCATCAATACCCTGTCTCTAGGAGCGTATCTCTTGTTGTATCCTGCATTTGCTTTCCAGTTAAATGATAGGTAGTAAGAATGATGGGGCTTGATCAATGCTTCCTCAAGACAAGATCCAAAACGCAGCCCCCAACAAAATGGCAAGAGAAAACTAAACATGTAAATGTGCTGAGGGGGGTGAGGAAGATGCCTGGGGATGTCTCAGAGACACATCCTCTGGCCCTGTTTTCAATGTCTTCCCCATGAAATGCCCTGTATTTCCAGCCGTGACAATTCCAAGCCAGTGAAACAAGAAATATTCTCCTTATGCGTGATTTTGTCTATCAAGAAGACGTTTTTGTCACTGAGGATCAATGGGATAAGGAGGAGATGGCTGAGTGCAAGGACAAACAACAGTTCTCCAGAAACAAGATACTGTAATGGCCTGTAAGGAGGACCTCAGGTAGGTAAAATACAGTCTTTCTCCAAGACAAAGTACGTTAGGCATAATACTGAGCTGTCTCAAAGTCTGTTTTTCTGTTCCGTAATCTATGATCTACAGTAACATCCTCGGTTACTCTGGCTGGAGGAAAGCTGGTTTTACCAAATAATCCACAGGCAGGAAAGTAGTGGTGATTCTGAAAATATTTTAGAGCTTCACGACTGATTGTCTGAGTCTTTGCTATTGACTGTGCATTTTGTCAGAGTCGTTATCTGATGACTATGAAGTACTTAGTCCCCAGAATGTGTCAAGGAAGCAATTACCTCAAATCAGCTCTTGTTCAACTTACAGCTAATGAATAACTATTACAAACTAATCAGTGCTGTAATGGTAATTAGTAAAGTGGGTAAAATAACTGGAAATTAAAATGATTAAACTTGCCTGTTTGGAATTCCACATTAAGCAGGGAGTAAATGATGTATTGCTCAAATCAGAAATAATATATGGCCACTTGTGTGTTTATGCTACCATGCTGCTCAGACAAATCCTCTGCACTTCAAACAGTTGTTTGAAGGGAGAGGACGTATACTGCGGTGATGACCAGGACTGCCAAGAAGCTCGAGGAAAATCACGCCTCATAATCACCTTTCAGCCCTGTTCTCCTTCCCCATGTGTGCACATGCTCACATTCTGCCAA